>NW_006442484.1:69031143-69039059 GCF_000325575.1 Pteropus alecto
CAGGGGCTCTTCATACACGTACTCTAGAAACTCTTTGGCCTGCTTAGACACCTACGAAATAAACGCCCTCAGTCAGTTCCGGTGACTCATCCAGCTTTCCACACCTCAAACGAGGAACCGTGGCTTAAATATCAAAGTCATATTCTTTTCTGAACACAGCCAAATGAACAAGCCCATAATTTAACTAAATATAAATGTTGGCTTCCCTTTCTCTCTTCCAGAAACTCAACTGGTAAAAGTGACCTTGCCATTGAAAAGCATTAGTTAATTCTGTTTCTCGATTACATGATTCTACACATGTGATAAAATGACAGAAATATACAGACCCAGTATACCAATATGATTTTTTTTTTTTTTAATATTATACTACAGTTATTTAAGCTGTAACCAATGGAGGAAACTGGGTAAGAGGTATACGGGCCACTCTGTACTATCAATGCATAAAAAACAGGCTCAAACATACTTTAGTGAACAGAAAGGAGTCGTTCTTATTAGAACAACTTTGAGCTTGGGCTGCCTCTGGCTAATATATTCGTCCAACTCTATATCTACCTCTGGGAGTAAACGATGAAACTATGAAAGTTGACTGTAAAATGTCATTGTCATCAGCAGAAACAATGCATTTGAGAGACAGGGGGAGTTGCCTGAATAATGCATAACACGTGGGTAATTTTTGAGAATCTTTATATACCAATTCACTGATACTGAGACACGGACTGGCTAGTGATACACAGAGTTGGCTCAGTTTCTATTTATGGAAGGTAAAACCTCTCTAGACTTTGGAGTAAGGCTGGAATTCAACATAAAAACAAAACAATTTTGCTTATTAAAAAAAAAATTGAAAATCACTGTTTCACACTCTAGGCTAGAAGATTATTAATAAAATTAAGATACAGTCTCTACTTTCAAGGGACTCACTATTTAGTATAATAGACAAATATTTAAAACAAAAAATATATGTAGCACATAGCCTGTCAACAAATTCAAAAGAAGTATGGATGAGGTCCACTGGTAGCTTAGAGGAGGCAGAAAGCACCTGTGCTTGAGGGAAGGGAGTTAGGAGCCAGGGCAGGCACAGCCAGCGACATTGGCTCGAGGTCTAGAAAGACAAATAGAAATTCACTTGGTGGGCAAGGATGGGACAGAGGAGAGTACGACAAATAGACACAGCCATGGAAACCCATCAATCTGTACATGTGATAACTAAATGTATGGGTACTGTATGTTGATTAAAAACATATTTATGAAATTCGATATTGTTTTCTTTTATGGTAAAGCTCATACAAAAGTTTATTCCTTATAGAAATGCAGAAATGTATCAGGGTTTTTTCTAATCAAAGTCTCAGTTTTTTCCCTTATTAGCAATTATTTTTGAGGTGTCTGCTGTTTTGTGTGATCCTTTGGGGTCCTAGAGTTAGAGGTAATAAAGTTTACAGTCTCTGCAAATTCAGCTCACAAAAAAGCACCTAGAATTAGTGAAAACCTTTGACTATTTTACCGGACTGGAAATAACATGTGGCAGGGCTAAATCATGCCTCACTCTGAGGCACAAAGACACAGGTACATGCCAGACACTGGAGCGGGCATTAGGTATTCCGTGGAAAATAAAACAGGTGCAGCCCTGTCCTCATGTAGCTCACGGTTCAGTGGGGAAAGTCAGAACTGGGTTCAAGTATTTTATTTATCACGGTTAAATATATCATATTTGCTATATTTAAATATCTTAAATGAGGAAAAAATGGATGGTGTTATGGGAAATGAAGTGCAATCCATTTGAAACTGTTGCTGAAAAATGATGTATTATACAATTCAATTAGTCTTTCTGGCTCTATTGAGCAGTGTTTATACTGAGTCAGGGCCCGGTAGAATTAGGTTAACAATGCTACCTTTTAGTAGGTGAACAGAAGGACAAAGGGCACTGGCCAGTCTCCCAGGCCTTAAAAGGCTTCTCTCTTCAGGTGGCACTTAAGCCCCAAAGGGAAAAAAAAAAATCTTTTACAGAGACAGTAAAAGCAAGTAAGACAAATGGGACAGCAGCTACTGACATCATCAGCATTCATAAACTGAAATTACTAAAAACAAAAACGGAGCTAGTTTCAATAACGTCTAAGGCCCTGCTTTGCAAGGTTATGAACTAGTGTTAAGAATATGGAGCATACTGTGACCGCAGCTATCTGAATATGTGAACAAATCTCTGTCATGTTGAGCCGTGTTTGGCAGCAAGGCTGAGCGCATGCTTGTTTTTGAGAATCAACCACTTATACTGGTGAGGAAATTTTTGAGAGAACTCAAAATTTGGCATGATAGGCTATTTTTGCAAAATAGAGTACCGTATCCCCACCGACTTCCTAAATTCTAAATGATCCTCCACACTGGTATGAGGATTCCACTTCCAAACACAACCGTAATTGAAAAGCTTTTAAAAAATGTTTAAAAAATATATACTTAGGGAAGGAAGCCAATGACAGTCTTCAGTGGTAAGGTTTATGTAAGAGAAAGTTTGTTTCTTGTTAATATAAACATTACATGAGGTATATGTGAACATAGAATATATTCGACCTAAGAGCTAACAGCTACTGTCCTATTTCCTGCCAACCAAATTATGAAAAACATGAAAAGCCTGAGTGCTGTTTCTGATGTATATGAAAACTCAGCTCGTAAGTACAGATGGATGAGCCCAATACTCTTTCTTTTTAAAAATGGTTTTGGTTGGTATTCTTTTCCATGATCCCACTCCATCCACATTTGAAACAAATTTTACAGGGTCAATAGTTCATTTACCTATTGACTTATTAGTATTTTACTAAATAATGTTTTATTTTAATTAATAATGTTAATATAAACTAAGTTCTTTCCATAGCTTTTTAACAGAATAGTTTAAGCTATAAGAGCTCAACTCCGTGACTGTGGCTTTGTTGCAGTTTGTGAATTGGTTCTCTTCACAGCACTGCAGTCATGATTTAAGAGAGCTAGGAAAGAGGAAGTCTAGGTGAGAATAGGTCTCTTCCCTGCCTCACGCTCATTAGGCATCGGAAAAAACAGTATCATCAGGCTAAAATTAGCTACAAATGAATAATAACCAAATCTGCTACATACACATATATATTTATAAATATATTTGTCATTTGATTGGAACATTAAGCATCACTGATGTAGATTTATGCTGGTGACAGCTACCTCTAAAAAAGAATATTGTTCAGATTGACATAATTCTGAGAGAGAGGTTTTGGATGGGTATCCTAGTATGTTCCCCAACAAAAATAGCCCTGGGTAATAAAGCAATGGGGCAAAGGGAATGTTTAGCCATAGACAGCAGCTTGCAGGTGATGTGGTGGTGGCAGTGAGGACTTCAGTTTTTGTTAGGGGAGGAAAAAGTATCAGAACAAAACAGATGAGAACATATCTTAGAATAACAAGGACTGGTACAGGTAATCTAGTTTAGTTTTTCTCAACCTGTGTTCCAAGGAATACTTATCCTACAGAAAAGATGTTCTGAGGTCCAACAACAAATATGCCACATGCCACATTCTTCTCTTGGTGATTCCAAGTGCAGCATGTTAGCCTATCAAAGCTCTGGGACATCTTGTACGAGAAGAGAAAACCTGCTTACTCCAGCCATTTCCCAGACCTATTTGCCTACAGACATGGCAGCTGTTTAACGCTGTGCAGGCTGTATGTGATGAAATCCAGCCTGCACTGCCCTCCCAACCACCCCCCCCCCACGCTCATCAACCAGAGGAAGGGCATCGTTCTCTAACTTCCTTCATCTTCTTGCCAAGCTGTGAGCTCCCAGGGCTGCACTCTCCTGGAGGGGCCCTGTTCCAATTATAAAGGTGGCCTAGCCGTAGTCCTCCTGTAGAATTTTGAGTAACACCTATTAACATGCACAGATTTGTTAATGCTCCATGGAACACACTTTGAGAAATGCTGAACTAATCCATTACCTATATTTAATAGAAAATTCAGTCCTGAGAGCATAAATGATTTCTCTGAGGTTATTTTGTGGCAGAATTAGAACCAAAACTCAGATCTCTGGATACTCTGCTCTATGCTCTTTTAGCATTGCTTACATTCACCATTCTTTTTATTGTTTAATAACTCTACCATAAACAATCTGCTCTTAACTCTTTAAAAGAGGTGATCCCTGTCCCTATTCTGTCCTTCCCTACTCCCAAGTCAAATAGAAAGCAAGGAGGCTACCCTATAATGTAATTAGCACACTGGCCTGTAGGTTACCATTTGATTTTAACTCTAAAACAAAAACCAAAGTCCACTAACACTTCATTTATCTAGAAGTCACTTATTTGTGTATTTGTTTACTGTCCTTTCTCCCTTACGAGGTAGAGACTATGTCCCAATAGTGAACACAATAATTGTTCAATAAATACTTGCTGTAGAAATGAATGAGTGCTTTACAACACACTTATAACACCTTGGTTATTTGTTTCTAAGTTTACAACATATTTAGAGGTAATAAGTAGAAAAGGGGAAAAACAGCTAGAGGCATCACAGTGACAGCTGACATCCTGGTAGTAAGGGAAGAAAGGTGCCTGCAAGATGTAAGATAATAGTATACAACACCAGTTGAGGACAATTTGCAACATCCATCAAACTCAGAAATATACACACCTACATCTAGGAAGTTATCTGTAGTCTCATGAATGAAAGAACTTATATTAAAAATGATGTGTAAAGTTATTCACTGAATCTGTCTATAATAGCAAAAGACTGGAAAAACCTTAATGTCCATCAAAAAAAAGGATAGGCTGGATAAATTGGTGTGTGTGTGTATGTGTGTGTAAAATTCATGATAGAATATAGTGGCTATTTAAAAGGGAAAAAAAGCCCAAGGAAGAGTTTTATGATCTAAATAAAAAGTTCTCCGAGAGCAGCATGCATCCTATATCACCTTTTTTTTTTTTTTGACACCATGAGATGAACTTTATTTTAAAGCTCATAAAAGGCTTCACAATACCGGTTACAAACAGAATCCACATCTCTTCCATTTTACACCTTCTCATGACAAATGCACTGTATAACACAGAAGTACCTATTGTTACTTCTGTGTAAAAAAACACATGTATGGAAAATTACCACTGGAAGGATATATAAGAAAGGAGTAATTTGGTGCCTGTGGGAAGGAAAACAGAGTGGATGGGAGAAAGAGGTGGGAGGGAGATTATCTATGTATATGTATGCCTTTTGTACTTTTTGGATCTTGAAATTTGTAAAAGTATATTATAATCAAAAAAGAATAAAAGTATAGCAGCACACAGCAATTTCTTTATGGAATAGCCTCCCATACCACATTAAACCACACTGAAGTTATCTACCACAGGACAGATTTTAGTCTGAGGCATTTTAAAAGGTTAATTGCTAGTATATATTTTCTTAAACAGAATATATGGAGCTAGGTCACAGTTAAAATTTATAAAATAAAAATATAATCACATTACTAAAAAGTTGGAGAATAAAAATTGAGAAACAACAAAAAATTATCATCCATAATCTTATCACAGTCAAATAACCACTTATTGCTTTGGTATAAGGTTTCTCCTTCCAGTATTTTTTCCCAACTCTAATTTGAAAAATCATGGCAAAAGTCTTAATGAAATCAATCTCAACCATAATACTTCTTTGTCCTGTTAAAAGAGGCACTGCAGACTAACAGTTCTCACAATCTCCAAATGACTCCGAACAAGTGGTTTTTCCCATCAACAGCTACTCTCCAGCCTCAGCAAGGTCAATAGAGCTTGCCTTGAATGTCTTTGAATGTCTCTCAAGATATAGAGATAGGAAATGGTTTATGTAACATGGAAAATCCCTAGCTGAATGGAATGTGAATATTCAGGCTAGGATAGAAAAATATTTTTAAAAAGCACAATGGAAGGGAACTACTTAGGAAGAGTTGAGGCAGACTTTGAGTTCCTTACCACCTCTTTGTCATGCATGGTATTTTTGAATGAAGGGCAGGGGGGACGCGGCTGGGAGGGTAGGGGGTTATCTTCAAAGAGAATTTCATTAGAAAATGGCTATAGAATTTGAGGATAGGGTTTAACTGCTGGGTAATCCTGGAGCTCAATTCAATTTGCAATCCTGGAAAATAGATGAAATCCTGCTTTAAAAATAATTAGGATTATTATTACTCCAGAGAGCAGACAAGAAAACAGCTTAAGATGACATATTTCATCCTGCTTTGCAAAACCATTTTTTTCTCTTTTAAATGGATAGTCAAGCCAGTCACGTACTTGCTATTAGGGAGAGCAGGCAGATATAACAGAACGATGTCTGGTTTTGGAAAATGATAGGTCTGAATTGATTCTCACAATTAGGAACATTAAGTTAAATCCTGCATCTGAGCAAAGACAGACAGTCACTGCACTAAATGGAATATCGTTACTTAAAACCAGTAAGAGATGATCAGATAAAATTGACCAGCTCTGTTCTTCCTTTAAAATCTTCCCTGGTCCACTGAGATCCTGGGAAGAAATGGTCTGACAAAGGAGATTTCCCCCAGGTGCAACATGGATAAAGTGAGGGTACCTGATAGCTTCAGTTAGTTAGTTACCTATTCTCTCGAAATCAAACCTTGTTATTTGAATGACCACCATGGCAAAATGTCGGCTTTATAGAAAAATTGCAAGTGTCAGTGATGGCTAAATTGATGGTCTGAGTGACCTTTACAGTTCCTGAAAACAGACCTGGATTTCCTCTTCCATTTCACATCTTCTTAACCCATGCCTGATTTTTCCATTTTCTTCATTCAGTGACTCCTTTTCTGCTTTAGCTCCACTGAATGGCATGTATTCTACTGGCAGGTGCCACCGGCCTAAGCCCTCAATGATCACGAACTAGGACTGCCTCATTCACTTGCTCTCTACACACTTCTCTTAGCTGTCAAAGCCCTGCTCCAAGGAGATTAATCTAACTGTCTAAACCAAATTCAACCAGTGTACTTTCCCTCTAAATAAGTTTTTATCTAATACACACATGGCAAATATATTTATAGCCTATATTCAGGTGTCAAGTACAAAATGCAGAGGAGAGAATGATAACTCTGTCTTGTGGAGGGGAAGGAAAGAATCAGGAGAGGAAATGAGATTTAAACTGGATTTAGGATTTGCCTGGAAAATGAGGGCAAGTGGAAGACAAGAGGTGTGAAATAGCATGGCAGGACTGGGGAACAGGAAGGAATGTGATCTTACTGAAGAGACTCTGGCTGTTATATAAATGTGAGGGGGTGGGGAGGTAGTGGAAGCAGAGACTAGAAAGGCAGGGACTAGAGATCACAGAAAGCCTCGATGTCAAACTAAGAGATTTGTTTTATCTTATATGCAATCATGGTAAAAGCTAGCATTAATTGAGCACCTGTGTGCCACACGCTGCACTACGTGCTTTCTGTGACTCATTCATTTAAGCAAACAGCAACCTTATGAAGTAAGTTCTATTATTATTATCTCCATTCCAAATATGAAGAAACTGAGACTAAGGAGGGTATGAAATTTATCCAAGGTGAGAAGAGGACTTTTTCGTGGTATTGTTGGGGAAAATTAGAACTTCTCTGAAATATTATTGGGGCAAGACTTGAAGGTAGGAAACGTAGTTAGGAAGCTGCTGAATTCTTTCACGTAGTGATGCTGCGGTCTGAGGTAGTGTGGTGGGGCTGCAGGCACAGTGGAAATCATGACCTCGAGCTAAAATTCCGCAGCTGATTTCTGCTAACTGATTAGGCAAGGCAGGTGTGGCAGAGGGAAGAGCCCAGCATGTCTCCCAGCATGCTGGGAGACCACATTGCAGTGGTGATCGGTAGAGCCATCTGTACTTGGGGGGACATTTGGTGAGTATGATAAAGCCAACCCAGGGTGTACTGAGTCAGGCCCACAGGACAGGCGTCATTCTTTCACTCAGTATACATT
>NW_006442484.1:69039138-69072389 GCF_000325575.1 Pteropus alecto
TAAACTGTGTGCCAGGAACTGTGCTAAGAGAGGTGCCCTGTGCCCAGGGAGCTCACCCTTAGAAGACAGAAAAGCAGCTGGCTGTTATGTAAATATGAGGATAATAAAAATTATAACAACTTCCATTCTTTAAGTGCTTATCACAGTCATTTGAAGAGTGCTTTTCTTATCCCAATTTATGCAACTCTTTTAGGTAAAGATATGAATTATAATAAGAACAAATGCTTACGTGGCCCACACCATGTGCTAGGCACTGTTCTAAACATGTCACGTGCATTAACCCATTTAACCAGCAGTAACCATATGGGTTGTTACTGTTCTCATTTTCCAGATGAGGAAACTGAAACACAGAGAGACTAAATAACTTAGCCAGATTAGACAGCTAATAAATGACAAAGCTACAACTTAAACCTAGGCAGTCTGGGCTCATTTTACATATTAAGAAACAGGCTCAGGGAAGTTCAGTAATCTGCCCCAACAAATCAAGCTTCTAATTAGAGGTAGAGGTAGGAGTTAGACAAATGCCTGTTTAACAACAAGCTCCTATTATTAACCCCTAAAAAGTGAAATTCTAGAGACCCACACACGACATGGTGGTGGCACGGAGAGAGCCAGCAATGTAACAAATGAGGAAGGTAAAGGAACATCAGAGAAGATTTTGCCAAGGAGGACACACTTTTATCAGCTCTGGGAGAATGAGCAGGGATTCCGCAGATGGGTAAAAATATCTGGAGCAGACATGAAAGGGTGCTCTCTAAGCAAGAGAAAGGGCTCTTCTTGCTCCCAAGACAGAAAAGGAAGCAGAAAGGATAGGTACAAATATAGATAGATTTATAGGTATTCATATTCATATTTCATAGCTTCTATTTCTCCTTGAAGTAGGAGACAAGGTCATATGCTGAGAAGGACTGGAATAAAGCATCTTGAAGACCGTGAAGATACGGATAGTTATTGGGTAGAACGGGAGACACAGCTGCCCCGGGGTGTAAACCCATTGACCACTCACAATTTTCATGTTCATTTTAGACTTCAAAGATTACAGGCAGGTGACAGCTATAGGACCCTTCTCTGCCTACCTTCCTCCCAGGTGATATAGTTACAATGAAAGCAGATCTCAAAAATCAATTAGCAAGGAGATATAAAAACAGTCATACAGCCTGTTTTTGTACACAGCACTCTGCAGAGAAGTTTTGTTCAAGTTAGATGTGACAATATTCTGGCAGAAGGATCAGACTAGCTCTCGTCAGATCAGGTCACAGAATTCTGTTAGGTAGCAGGACACAGAACCATAAAAGAACCCGAAGCCTAGAGTAGCACTCCAGTGATAATGCTGTACGATGCAGCTAACCAATTCACACATCTCAAGAAAACTAGGTTGAAAACTAAAGTTGAGATGTCCATTAGGCAATTAATTCCATAAATCCCACTTTCAGTAGTAAAACTGGAGCTGGAGAGAAAAGTGGGAATCATATGAGTCCTGGTAGCTAAAACCATAGAAGGGAGGGAGATAACGTAACAGAGGAGAAAGTGGGAAAAATCTTGTAGCTTTTATGAGACTACCTAACCAAGTTTGCTTCAAATTCTTATGTCATCATCTTTATAATCCACTGACAACATTGGATCCAAATTACTATTACGAAGTGAACTTAGTTTTTGTACCTACCTTATATTTCGAAGTATCCCAGTTGTGGACTATGCGTGCCGGGATGAGAAAACTGTCATCCACATGGCAGCTGCTGCAGTAATACCACCCACTGTAATTGCACACCTTGGCTTTCCCATTGGAAAGGCCTATGGATCGCTGGCATCCTGTTCAAAGCAAAAGCAAAAGTCTATGATTATTGTACTTTCAAAAGCAAAGAACAAAGATATATAACCCTCAAGTTAAACAAAATTCCACAACAGGAAAGAAACTGCAGAGACTCCATGTATCGATATGTCCCCTCCTTCCTAGCCTGATTGCTTCAACCCCTTTGCCTCCTGGGGGATCCCTGAAACGGGCCCCCTGTTTCTGATCTCCTCTGATCCCCTATTCTCTGCATGCAGCTGCCAGAGATAAGTCTCTCTACAACCCTACTTTTCTCTCTTTGCTTCCCTCCTCAGAAACTCTATTTCCACGAGGCACTTTGCTGGGGCTTCTCATATCTTATATAACCCACATATCCCTATGAGGGAGATATTATCAGCTCTATTTTATAGATGAATAAACCAAGGTTTTAGCCAGGTTAAGTATTTTGTCTTGAGGTCACCCAGCCAATAGGAGGAGAAGTTTGGACTTGGCTCTAAGCTTGTCTGATTCTACAAATGATCCTAGAAACTGATACGTAGCCTTCCTTTGCTTACAAAATTAATGAAAGAAATTTGTCCTTCGATTGGCCCCCGTCTCACCTTTCCAACCACTTATTTCTACAGTCTCCAATGGGAATATAACCTCTTCAGAGAACTCTCCTCGCTGTTCCCCAAATAAACACAGTGCGCTCACTCCACCCTCCATATCTTGTTGTATATTATTTCTCCTTACATAACACCCTCTTCTCTCTCTACTTTGCCAAATCCTGCCCAATACTCAAGGCCACTGGTTGCCTGCAAATGATTGCTAAGGCCCTTTTCATGTCAAAAGAAGTCCATGATTCTGTGAGCACTGTCCTGGTATTCTCAGGGGACCTGGTAATTATCGTGGCCTTGCCACAAAGAAGCCATTAGTTTTCCTTAGAGAGGAGGAACTACCTTCTACTGATGAGTAGAGAAATTCTGTCACAATCAACCCAAAGGACAAAATCCAAAACAGGTAATCACAATTATAAAAACAGCATAATTTTTCTGACATTTTTGATCAATAGCTTTCATTTTAGAAATCCTTCCATATGGCGCATTTCATGATTGGGTACTAAGAACTGTATTTATCAAAGAAATCTCACATTAAGCCTATTTTACGATGTGGGCACAAAATGAATTACTACTACTACTATAACGACGACGACTACTACTATTAGTAGTATATTAAAGATATACTAATAATATTAGCAATAACATTAGAGTGATCAGTGTTGCACCCCATTTTCATTCGAAGGAGCTAAAACATACTTATTTAACAAATCGCCAACCTAAGAAGATACTGATTCACATGAACTGCATGAGTAAAAGTCTCACAAAACTCACAGAACTTTCATTTTCATCACAAAATGGTATCCGTAATCAGTTTCACAGTGCATCCTTCAGAAAGAGAATTAGATCCTATTGTTTTTAAGTACCAGAGATATTAAAAGACAGAAAGTAAAAGGATATTATTGAATGTCAACTGTAATTGAAAAATTAAAAAAAAAAAAAAGACAAAGTAAATGTGTTGGTATTATGCTTTAAGAGCTCAACATTCTTCCTTCCTAAAACAGCTATTTCTTCACTATTGAGTAGCAACAAAGTCCTAACAAGCTCCTGTTTTCAGATTGCTCAAGGAATGTGATATGTGTAAAAGATAAGGAAGAACCAAAGACACACATTGCTTCTGTTGGACGCAGGAGGAGCTGTCACCATCGCAAGGCCATGAACATTGGAACGCCGACTGCTGCACTCGCTGACTACACTGCCCATCTGGCATTTAGCACATGTCTCCGTAAACTGTTATGCCTTTTTATGTGCTTGTATAGGCAGAACCACACTATAAACCTCTCAGATCTATTGTGTATCCTTAGGACTTAATACAGAGCTTTGCACATAACAGACCATCAATAAATGTTTATGTTGAAAGGATGATAAACTGAATATTATTTGGCACACATACACCCACATACATATACAGAGATTTTAATTTCTCATAGTTATTCTAGAATTGATCCTCCTAACCTGGTCATCTGCCTCTTGCAACAGCCTACTTTTGATAATTTCTCTGAGAAAATATGTTGCCTGTTCTAAAAATTATACATTACACATGTGTTCATCTACATGGACTATGGAACAAAGTTGAATGGAACTTGACATATTACAGACACTGGGATATTGCTGTTTCCAAAAATTAGACAGTCAAAATGACTTAACACTGAAATGACACTGAGTAGAATTCTATCTTTCCTAATAATTGAGAAAGTAATCTTGATCTCGTAGAAATTCGAGATCATCATTATAGTTGAAACTCTCGCCAAAGAATATTGCAGAAATAAATTTAGGTTATTTTACATTTTTGGTTGTTTGAAATTTGGATATGATAAACATCAGTAAGGATTTGCTAGATATTTCTATATGCTTTAGAAAGTACTATTGGGCTTATCAGTCTATACTTTTTAATGAGTTTATTGTAATTTTCTAGATGCAACATACATAGCCAATACTGAAATACATAAATGTGCATTTTAAGAAAGCACATAGCCTAAAAATGTGGATATCAACCAGGCATACAGGTCCAAAGCCTAACATGCTGGGGGTTCAATTACATGAGCTAACTAAATGAGCTAAACACCCCTGCCACTTTACGTTGGTCTCCAGGCTCATAAAAGAGAGAAAGGTGAGAGAACACAGCTTAGTTTTATTCAGGTTTTAGTTTAGACTGAAGCAGCAGCACAAAAGCTGCCTCCAGTCCTTGAGTGTCTTTACTGCCTGTTTAGAACCATGCTCTCCAACACTCAGTGCTGAAATCATCCCTAATGACAGAAGTAGATTTCAACCTATCTGTATGCTTAGGACTGTTTTGGATATGTGGTGTACAGATAGACACAAGTTTAGGGTCAAGAAGCCTGTTCTTGTCTAGGGTACACTGTGAGCTTGATCCATCAACTCTCTAGGCTTGCTTTCTTCACTACAAAATTAAAAGGTTAGCCTAAATCGGTGGCTTGCCAAATTCAGTGAGCATAAGAACCTTTCTGGAGATGTTTATGGAAAATGTAGACCTCAACCCTGCCTTGAGATATTGATTCTGTAGATCTAGGGCAAGGCCCAGAAACCTGCATTTCTACCCAACTGCCCACCTCCCACCAGGAATGGTGGTGGGTAAAAGCTGAGGATTGCCTGCGATTTCTAGGTGACTTGCAAAGGTCCCTCCAAGCTCTAAAATTCTATTCCAGTGAAGTGCAGAGGGTGTATAGACCACTCGGTGAAGAGCTCATAATCTGTCACATAGTTCACTTTCTAGGCTTCCAAAATCAACATTTCAGGTTCTTAGTCAATTTCCAAAAAAAAAAAAAAAATTTACTATGTAGAAACAACCTGAGTTCATTTTATCTCTGTTTTTCCATAGCATTTAATGTCCCCACTGAGAAGAATCTTATTTGACTTAAAAAGAATGAAAACTTTTAATCTTCAAATCCAGTGTATTTGTCATTGAAAGAACATAGGATGGCCAAGAAAGAAGATCAGAAGACAGTTGGTGGCCTGATGTAGATTATTTTCTAAAAACAACACATACCATTTATTTGAAGAAGGAAACACCTGTTCTTTCAATTAATTGCAAGATTTGCAAGATTTCCTTCTCTAATATTACACTACCAAATCATAGACTAAAAGTGTCTGAAACAATTCCTTTTAAAGATACACAATTTGAAATTTCACTATCATTGTGAGGTTTTCAACAGGGAAAAAATGTGTTTTCTTAATAATTGCTGTTAGAACCGCACATTTTTTGGAGGGTGCCAAAGCTGGACTCTGACAAGCAACATTATGGGGAGAAAAATAGAGCTGTAAAGCAGAGACAAAAAATAATTAATTGAAATAACTAATTAGGGCTTATTTACATATTATATTTGTGTGTACTTTCAAATAAGACTTTTCAACAATGTTTCTAAATTAAAGAGCATTTGTAGTAGGGAACACTCCACATGTTGGATCAAAGCAAATACATTCTTCCTAGTCTCTTTTTGAAACTTTTCAGAGAGTGTATTCAATTCATAGGAACAAAAAACTATCTCACAAGGGAACCCACTGGCCTTTTTTTTTTTTATTGCTTCCCACCCCACTTCAAATCTTTAATGAACACAAGCTCTGAAGAGCTTAGCTTCCCCTCTGATACACTTTGGGAAATAAATGTAACCATTTAACCGAAATCCTATTTGCTGCATGTACAGTCCATTTCCCAAATGGCCTTTTAAGACACCCAAAAGAATCTGTTTCTGGGGATTGAAGCAGAAATTTTGGCTAATTCTCCACAAAGGCACAGTCTTTCTACTAACGAGTGTACCCAGTTAGCTCAACTGGCTGCAACGTGGTGTTATTGAAGCTGAAACCCGAGGAGGAGCCAACCACCTTCTCTCTACTTCAGGGCTACCAACTCAGCCCGCCTGCCCCTGACCAGCAGTTAGAACATTCACGGGTGTGAGAGGGGTAACAAGGACTGTGGCTGGATCCAGGTGGATCTCTCTCACTAAAGAAAGAACACACAATCTTTTCTGAGTCAGCCATGCTACCCCTTTTACCTAATTTGGGAAGGTAAATCCAGTATTTTGTATTTGGAAGGTAGAAAAGCTCTAAGGAGAGAACAGGGCAAGTAAAAAGAAAGAAGGAACATCTATAAAAGGGAGGAAACAAGATAAAAAGAGTGAGAAGACAAGTTTCCATTTGCTCTGTTAAAATAAAAAAAAAAAATGAAACTGGGAAGCTTCATACCTGTTTTCACCATAGGCTTACAGGGGTAGGGAGAGAATGGTCACACGAGAGGAAAAGGGGCTGCCCTGTACCTCTCTCCTTCCTCCATCCAGTGTTCTGGCATGCGACAGCGAGCTGTGGTAAGCACTGTGTAAAGTGTGGCTCAAAGGCCTGGACTTGGATCACATGCTTGAGAGACCAGAATTTCCAAAAGGAAGAAAAACATAAGTGAGGATTCAGTAACTTGACATTTTACAAGAATTGGGGGGAAAAGTCATAAAGAACTTAGCTTTCTTAACTTGCAGGCTGGAACCAATGGCTCATTAAATGTGTAGTAGTTAAGTGTCAAACATACTTTTTTTAAAACTAGGTGTCACTTTGGGTATACCATCGAAAATTTTGTTTAATGAGCTGAGGATTAGCACAAAGTTGGGCACGGTGTCTAAACAAGGATTGTTGGACAGAGGGCAGAAGCAATTTTTGCAATGTAGTTTTTGTATCCTTTAAAGGATGTGGAGGCAAATCAACCCTGGTGCCCGGACTTGCATTACCCACTATAGGACGGGACAGAGCTGGGATGTGAGACTGACCACATGGGTGTTCTCAAGTTAACACCGGTGGAACTGAGGCGAAGGAACTCTACATAATGGTGATGGAAAGGGGCCGAGGGTGAGGGGCATTGAGAAACACCTACTTAGAAGTGAAGTGGTCCCTCCTTATCTGTGAAGGATATGTTCCAAGACCCCCAGTGGATGCCTGAAACTGTAGAGTATCAGACTCCCCCTCCCCACCCTCTCTCTCTCTACACACACACACACACACACACACACACACACACACACGAGTTTTTTCCTATACATACATACCTATAATAAAATTTAATTTATAAATTAGGCACAGTAAGAGACTATCAACAATAGCTAAAAAGAAAATGGAACAACTATAATGATAAGAGTTATTTGAACACAAGCACTGTGATACCATGACAGTTGATCTGATAATAGAGAAAGCTACAAGTGACTAACCAGCAGGGAGAGTATGCAGCGAGGATACACTGGACAAAGGGATGATCCACGTCCTTGGCAGGACAGAGCAGGATGGCGTGAAATTTCATCACGTTACACAGAATGGCGCATAATTTCAAACTTGTGAATTGCTTATTTCTCAATTATTTTCTGACCAAGGTTGACCATGAATAACTAAAACACCGGAAAGTGAAACTGTGGATAAGGGGAGACTACTGTAAGTGACCTAAAACTTTTCCCATCTTAAGCATCCAGGTTACTCTGTCTGTGAGACAAGGCGGTGACCCACAAAATAGAAGGCATGTACTTAATCATAAAATCAGTTAAGTCATGAAATATTTGGGTGGAGAATCAGGCACATGAAAACAAACACCTTTGAGTATGCATTTTCTCTGTTATAAGGCATAGAGTACCTACGAGCATCTCAAATGAAACTAAAGGAACAAAAAGGGAAATCAAGAAAAATCAATTGTGCACTGCCCGGACTGCTGATGTGACTAGTACGGCAGGCACAGTGCTGGTAGTTCCTTTGTTTAGTTTATGGGCTCACTTGAGACTTTGACATCTCAAAACAATTTTCTTCATAACATTTTAAGTCTCTTCCCGGGGGATGAAAACTTCATGTTTGGGAGGGAATACACATACAGGCACACCTTGGAGATATTGCAGGTTTGGTTCCAGACAACCACAATAAATCAAGTATTGTAATGAAGCAAGTAGTAAGTAATCATTTTGCTGATGGAAGGTCTTGCAACCATTTTTGTTAAAAACACAACATCTATGAAGTGCAACAAAGCAAAGTGCAATCTGGAAACGTACTGACTGGTTCTTTCCAAAGCTATACTGATTTTCATATCTGTTCATCAGAAAACAATTTTTTCTGGTGGACTTCATTTTATGTTGGTCTATAAATGGCCCTTATACCGGTGAGAGATTGTAAAAAGAAATTGTCACTTACTGTTGGCCAAAACTTTGACTCAAAAAGTTGGGCTGCACAGCGAAAGGGCTGACACATGTTAAAAAGCGTTAGTAACACTCGGAAGGAAACTGTTCCTATCGCGGCTGACACACGTGGGATAACTTAAGCTGGCACCTGTAGAATGAATTGTAGCTGTTGCTAGGACAGCTAAGTCTTTAAGAATATAAGAGAAGTAAATAACTCCTCTTGGACAAAATGGATGTACCTAACTAAAAGATTTTCCTTTCAACATAGCAAAATGACAAATGTAATACTTGTAAAGTAGGAGCACTGCCCCTGGGCACAATGAATGTTCAGAACACATTATACCTGGAGAGATAAGGACAGACAGACACAGGAGACTGAGGCTAAGACCTGCAGACATCAACTGTCCAAGACAGAGGCCATCTAAGGAGTATAATCATGTGTTACTTGATTATACTTGCAGAGTAAGGCAACCGAAGAAAGATACTTTTAAACATCCAATGTGGGAGGTGTGGCGAAACATGGCAGAGTGGGAGACGTCCTCAGATCTCTCCCCTAGAAATAACAATAAGCTGAACATCTAAAACTCAATAAAAAACACCCGAACTGCACACCAGCACATCTGAGCGTGGGATCTGCGCATGGGAGCTACCACAGGTGAAGTCTTCAAAAGATCATAGACTCAATTTAATAATACTATTAACTATTACAACTGCTAAAGTGAGAAGTTAACCTCTTCATTGAATACCCATAAAAGCTTATTAAAGCAAAAATAAATAAATAAATAAATAAACAAACAAACATCCGATGTGAATAGTAATTGGTTTAAAATTTAGAAGAATTCTATAAGTCTTGATGAAATTTCCCCCCTGACCTCGATTAAATTTTTTTGCAATGAATATTTAAACGGGTATGTCAGTACTGTTGAATTCTACACCTGAAACTTACTGGATTTCATTAACCAATGTCACCATAATAAAAGTAAATTAATTAATTAAGAAAATAGTCACCGAGATGTAAAGTACAGCTTAGGGAATATAGCCAATAATACTGTAATAACCAGGTATGGTATACCAGGTGGGTACTGGACTTATCAGGAGGAATCGCTTCATAAATTATGTAAATGTCTAACCTTTATGCTGCATATAAAATATAGAATAATATAAAATGAAATAAAAGTAAATAAAAATAAACAGGTAAGTCAGCTTTGGTTTGTATGTCATATTACCAGTGCTAAAGGTACTATATTTAAGTAAGAAATGAAGTCGGTGCACCAGGTGGGTACTGGACTTATCAGGAGGAATCACTTCATAAATTATGTAAATGTCTAACCTTTATGCTGCATATAAAATATAGAATAATATAAAATGAAATAAAAATAAATAAAAATAAACAGGTAAGTCAGCTTTGATTTGTATGTCATATTACCAGTGCTAAAGGTACTATATTTAAGTAAGAAATGAAGTGAAAATCACATGTCATGTAATTACTGCTGACTGAAAATATAAGGCAGTGTGCCAGTGGACTCCCAAATCTGCCTCTTGTTTCAGCAGTGTTTAGAAGGAACAGACCTGGGGACTCCCTGCTTCTTCCAGCCTCCAACCACCCTTCAACCTCCTTTCCGATCACAACCTCCAAAACCATCTTCTTGACCATCCTGTGTCGGGGACCAGTCAACACAGATTTCTGTGGTTAGCATCTTACTGCCGACCAATCATGAGCTCCCAGATTCGTCCACCTCCAAGGTGGAGGCCGCCATCAACCACCTGGTCAATGTGTATCTGCGGGCCTCCTTCACCTATCTCTCTCTGGGTTTCTATTTCCACTGTGATGATATGGCTCTGGAGAACCTGGGACACTTTTTTTGGTGAGTTGGCCAAGGAGAGGCGGGAGAGCACCCAGCTTCTTGTAAAAATGCAAAACCAGCACGGCAGCCATGTCCTCTTTCAAGATGCGCAGAAGCCATCCCAAGGTAAGTGGGGTTACGCCATGGACGCCATGAAGCTGCCATGGCCCTAGAGAAAAACCTGAGCCGGGCCCTTTGGGATGTATGCGCCCTGGGCTCTGCAACACAGACCTCCATCTCTATGACTTCCTGGAGAGCCCCTTCCTAAATGAAGCGGTGAAACTTATCAAGAAAACAGGTAGCCATCTGACTACCTGCACAGGCTGGGCGAGTATCTCTTGAAAAGGCTCACTCTTAAGTGGGACTAGGAGCCTCTAGAGCACAGTGGACTTTGAGGGGCCCCTCTGCAGCAACCAGGCAGTTTTTTTAACCACTCTGGAGCCTTCTCCTAATCTGTGAACCAAATGGAAACAATAAAGCTTTTCGCAGTAGCAAAAAATAAATAAATAAATAAAAAGAAAAGAAAATATAAAGACTTTCTACTCTTGCTAAACTCTATACTGTTTGTTTAGTCTCATGGAATGTTGAGATTATAAATCTTATTAAATAAATTAATAAATACCAAGTAGACTCCAACTCAAGTTGAGAAGTGTCAAGATTTATTGGCCTTTCAGGCAAACAATGACTGAGAGCCTAAAGTCAATATTTAGTCAAAATTTATCTTGAAAGGCAATAAATCTTGATTTTTGCTAAGGCAAGTAAGTAAATATGTGCTCCGCTCTAGAGATTCTGACTGCTTTTCTATCTACTAAATAGCTACCCTTCATTATAACCATAATGATCTGTGACAGATTTTCACTTCCAAAGAAATGATTTGCTGAGTTACTTTTAATTTTTTTTTTTTAACAGTAAGATGCTTCAGTACTAGCATTTATAGTAGGGTAGGTTTAATAAATAAAATAAGATAAGTTCAGCATCTGGTATATTTAGATCAGTCTACATTAAATATCTTCTTATACTTGTTTTCTTCTTAAACTTTCTCATTAACTTTTGTCCCTGTTTGCTCTTTCCCCCAAAACTTTGAAAAAAATGGCAAGCAATTTAAAATGGAAATATTTAATAAATAGGCAAATGGATAAACCAATACTTACATAGTGCTTACCATAGAGCTTACAACATGCCAGACACTGTTATACATACTTCACATGCACGTGCATGCACACACACACACACACTCACACACACAAACACACACATTTAATTCTCTTATCAATTCTATGAGGTAGGTATTATCTTCGTTTTACAAATGAAGAAACTGAGGCAGGTAAAGTAATTCTGTCCATGGTTGTACATCTAATAAAAAAGGAAGATCCTAAATGAAGTGGCTGATGTGGCACTTTATGAGCAACATCAGTGAACTACGTAGGTGAATTTCCTCATAGCCATCTCCTTGTGGAAGATATTCCGAAAATTATCTCCTTATGGATGACAATATGACAAGCAAAGAAAATATGAATCAATTATACAACAGTATGTAATTTAGTTCATCAGCGAATACAGCCTAGGACCTCACAAGCATTAACATCATCTCTAAATATAAAGGACAGGGTAGGGGGCAAAAATACAAATCTATAAGGTAGAAAGCATAAGCTAAGGGACGAGGGAGAGGAAGTGATCACTCTAACTGTGGAGACTGAGGACGACTCTGTAGACACAGAAGCATGTGAGCTGGGCCCTAAAAAAAGGTTTTGGCAAAGGAAGTTTCAAGTCAGAAAAATGGGAACATATTTGGAAAACACTAAATATTCTAGTTGCCTGAAGCTCGCTATAGCTAGAGGGATGTTGAGAAAAGAGCTTGGAATGATAAACTGGGGCTAGAACATAAGATTGCTGAATGCTCATAGGGAAGCGTCCTTACTAAACAATAAGATACCCGGAGAGCTCCAGTGGTTTGAGGCAGAACAGCTATCCGAATTTTAGAAAGATTAACTGGCAAGAAAACACTGGAAGGGGAGAGAACCAGCTGACACGTTACCGCATCAGTCTGAGCTTGAGTAGGCAGTGGGCTTGGGAGCAGAAAGGGGAAAAATGAAAGAGATACTCTGGAGATAAAATGCAAATGATTTGGTAGCAAGGGGATAGTCAAAGGTGCCCATGATGTTTCGACCCTGTGACTATTTACATGAGAAATCTATCTGGCAGAAGGGGCAGGTGTTTGGGAGGAGAAGATGCTGTTTTTTGAAGTATTAAATTAAAAAATAGAGTTAAAAAAATTTGACCTAGAAGATCCGAGTACTGTCCTTACTTAATCACTTCTCTGCAAGCGATGGTAAACCATCTATGATAGGGAGGAGAAAAAGCCCTTTCACCAGCTCTACTTTCTCATTTAAAGAAAACGATTCATGCTGCTAGGTTAGTTTAGAGGTGCCATCAAAGGGAGGCCTTGTCCACACTGCGCCACCACCTACTAGACTATCTGAGGGTAACACCTGCACCAAGCTTGGGGCTCCTTCCTTTACAAATTAATCCTTCTGGTGAAACATATGCCTACCAATAACTCTTACTTGAAAAACAACTGTGGAAACAGAAGAGGCTGAAATAAGCTGATCATTTTAGACACGAAAGCTGCCGGTGGTCAAAAAAATGCTTCTGTGTCACAGCTTATCTCTATCAGTTCTCTTTTCAACATGGGAGTACCAGGATTCCTCACGTGGTACCCCTGAAATCCAAGGCAAGGAGGGAAGGTCGACATCAGCAGCCTTGTAACAAGGCAAGTGCAAGGCCGGGCTGCTTGGAACTTATACACTGAAAGCTTTGGGGAAGACATCTTACCAAAGAAACTTGCTGAAATGTTCCTCTGAATCATATTAGAGCCTCAGGCAAAAGAAAAAATCAGTCATACTGGTCTTAACTCTATTTAAAATTTTATATTTTTTCTTTGTGAATTTTTGGTATTTCATTTTAAATCAATCATGTTACATTAAAATATTATTTATCTTGATGATTGAGGTTTTTTTGGGCATTCCCTTGAATTTTGTGCCTAAAGTTAGTACCTCAGTTATCTCACCCTAGTCCCTCCTCTGAACCCTTTTTCCTCACAGAGAATCCACTGTCTGTCTCAATTATGTCCTTTCTGCCGATTTTACCTGGCATTTAACATTATATTAAACCACCACTAATTCTTTTTGTGATTCCCCAGTTTCATCTCTTCCTTCAAAAGGTCAATAACCTCTTACTGGCTTAGAATTTCAGATTATCTTTTTGGTATACTCGAAAAGCAACCTGCCTTTCTTTTCTGTTTCTGTTTCTGGAATTTATGTTTCCTTTTAGCATGTGGTACATGGAAGTCTCTACATACATACATACATCAGCCTCTTCCAGTCTATAGCTTCTGTCGCATACACTGTCCCACCTGGGTCCCCTCTCCCCTCTCTTTCACGTCACTCCTCACTCTTAATGCCTGTTTCTCTTTCCTTATATTTTGCGAGTCTCATCTCTTTGAACTTTACAGTATCTTTAAAACACAACCATTCCTTTTCTTTGCTAAAAACCTCTGAAAAAACCGTAACAGCATCTCTTAGAGTAATTTCTTCTAGAGCTATTTTAGTAATGACAACAATTTGATAAAATTAAAGTCCTGAGAGTGGATCTGAGTAGTACTGGAAATAGTCTCAAAGTGAAAAAAACCACTTTCATCAGCTTCCTTCAAATCCATGCTTGAATTTCTTCATTTTCACCTCAAATCAAATTCTTTATGTTCTAGGAGATGTAGGGACTGCTTTGGTCTACTTCATTCCTTTATTCTTTTCCCCTATGTCTTCTTTGGCCTGCTTTCCACGCATTTCTGTCTCTCTAAAAACACAGGTTTGTGACTACCTCTAAAGCTAATCTTTCAACCATATGTTTAGTATTTGAAGATAGGCTACTCGTACTAGGGTATTTCAAGTTGGTGGGTGGGAAACTCCCACTTCCTGGTCCTCATATTGCCATTGGAAAGGAATTTCCTAGAGTAATATTCTTAGCTTCTCTCCCCACTGCTTCTCCAGCCTTCCTCATAGATGGAGAAGTGAGTTTAGAAGAAGGCCCCCTGGCATGCTCAGCTGTGGCAGGGTGGCATGGCCTTAGGAGCCCTGGCTGTGACCACGTGAATAAGCCTATCAAATTTAAGGGCCCATTATGTAATAATACATATGATGTATAAGCAATGCATGTGGATATTGTGATCTCCATCTTCCTGAGCCCTGGAATGAAGACTATGATTTTTAACCCTGTAAAGCCCCTAAAAGGATGATGGCTCAGGCAGACAGCATCCAATAACAGGAGTGGGGAGGAAAGGGGACGGCTATCAGGCAATCAGAACATGCCTGTGGGTGAGTGAAGGACATTGGATGAGGATCATATGGGGAAGTTGGGCTCGTGGGGCTGCCAGGACACCCTTCACATGATGGGGCACCTTTCACTCAATTAAAATTCCTTATCCTACCATGGATGAGAAACATCATTTTCGTAAAGGTTTCCCATCCATTGTCAAGCCACAGTTAGACTTCCGTTCATTTAAGAGATCACTTGGGGAATCTCTTAAATTTTCTGGGGGGAAAATGCAGTGATGTACAATATTACTAAATTAAGATTTGACACTTTTGGTTTGGTTGATATTTTTGTAACATTTGAATTGTACATAGTCAAGGCAGCTTTATCTTCCCTCAAGTTATAGTGTCAAAGATGCTGACCCACAAGACGGAAAAGGCTGGCTCGAGGCTATATAATAAATGAGAAGCAGGGCTATAAACAAAAAATCAAGCTCTTGTGCTCCCCATTCATTACTTATCCCACTGAGTCTAGATGCTTCCCAGCCACCAAATCATGTGTACCTATTATTTCGTCTGGTCTCTAAAACTCTGGGAGCTGAGAAGAGCATCTTTATTGGTAAAGATGGAGAAAGACGCCAAGACTTTCAAACTAAGTCTATCTTCTGTGTCAGAGGAACAGGCCTGGTGATTTGAAGGGGAAGTGATTCTCAGCAAGGCTTTTGGTTCAGCCCCATGATTTACTTTACTGGAAAAAAATTAGCAAGACATAACCCTTGGTATATTGGTTCATTCTTGGTTAGAATATGCTTTTCAGCATGGTGACTATAGTAAACGATATTATATTGTATACCTAAAAGTTTCTTAGGTGTTAACTAACCTCCTTGTGCTATCATTTTGAAGTATATATGTATATCAAATCATCACACTGTACACCTTAAATGTACACAGTGTTATATGTTAATTATATCTCAATAAAGCTGGGAAAAAAGATGATTAAGTTCTGGGGTTCTAATGTACAGCATGGTGACTATAGTTAACAACTGTATTGTATACTTGAAAGTTGATAAGAGAATAGACCTTAAATATTCCCACAAAAACAAAAAATGTTTACTATGTGAGGTGACGGATGTCTTAGCTAACCTTAATATGGCAATCATACACATATATACACATATCAAATATATACACATATATACACATATCAAATATATACACATATTAAATCATCACAATATACACCTTAAACTTACACAGTGTTGTCAATTATGACTCAAAGCTGGGGGGAAATAAAAGAATGTGATTTTCAGTTTTTTGGAAATTGATACAAGCCTGAATGTCTTTGGTTTTAGAATCCCAATTCCCTTCTATATAGCAGGGGTTCCCAACCCCTGCACCGTGGACTGGCACAGGTCTGTGGCCTCTTATGAACCAGGCCACACAGCAGGAAGTGAGCGGCTGGGGAGTGAGCAAAGCTTCATTTGTATTTGCAGCCGCTCTCCAGTGCTAGCATCACCACCTCAGCTCCACTTCAGATCATCAGGCATTAGATTCTCATAGGAGCACGGGTCCCTGGTGCCAAAAAAGTTAGAGACCACTGTAGCACACACTAAATTATTTTCAGTGAAAGCTAATAAAATGAATTTTGCACATGTATAATATTCTTTAAAAAAGGAAACATTATTTTAAGTCAAGATTTGAGAGTGGTATCTGGGTTAGAGAATGGGGATGACAAAGTCACTGGTTGTGTACATCCTCCCACCACCTCAGCTGGGGCTCTGGGAGGGCTGTAACCAGGCAGGGCAGCCCAGAGTTGGCCAGTTTCTCGAATGCTTCTGAAGCTGCTTGGTCCCAGGAAGACACCACCAGAAATCCCTCCTCAGGTGGGTGCACGAGGGAACAAGGTGAATAGGCTGAGGCTTCCTCATGCTCTGGGAACAACCACTCATCCTTTCATCTAGCTACCATTTTTGCTATGAAAATGACCTGCTTAATGCCCTGTTGTGTTGTATAATATAGAACTGTCTGGTCTTTCTCTCTGGTTCCTGGCAGGGAGCTTCTAAACCTTTGGAATTTCCTGAGTGATACAAGTGTCCTCATTATTCATGGGCCTCTTGGATCACAACTGAGTTTCTGCTAATGAGGTGACTCATGGTGGACCACTAAGTAGCTTCAGGATTGGGGGTGGTAACCAGAAGGACCAACCACATGATTAGAGGGTTGAGACTTTTAGTAAGTCTGACCTCTGGGAAGGGAATGGGGGCTGGAGAATAAGTTCAATCACAAGGTCAATGACTCAATCAAGCATGCCTATATAAAAATTCTGGATGCTGAAGCTCTGTGAAACTTCTTGGTTGATGAACACATCGATGCGCTGGGAGGGTGACATGCCCTGATTCCACAGGGAGAGGGCACAGAATCCTGCATTTGGAGCCCTCCCTGACTTTGCCTTCTGAGCCTCTTCATTTGGTTCTTATTGGTTTGTATCTTTTCTAATAAAACTATAATTGTGAGCATAGTACCTTCCTGGGTTTTAAGTCATTCTAGCAAATTACCGACCTGAGGGAATCCCCAAATTTGTAGCCAGAGTACAGGTGGCCTGGGGATCCCTGGAACTTGTAGCTGGCATCTGCAGTGAAGGGTAGTCTTGTGGAGGATCAAGCCCTTAACACATGGGGTTTGCACTAACTGTGGGTAGTTAATGCCAGGGCTGAATTGCAGTACACCAATTGGAACTGAAACACAATATGTGCGAATGAGGGAAATTCTGAAGGTACAGTGCCCAGAGCAGGGGTTTGCACTCTGTGTTTGAGGAATCCTTGTCCTGCAAACACAGAGTCAAGTAAGTTTGGAAATGCTGCATACTTATCCCTCCTACCAGTATAATAAAGGCTCTAAAAGTAGTCAAAATTACGGAGTCAAAAATTTAAATAAATAAAAAAGTCCCTGGACACCTTCGCAATCATAACTGATTTGCCAAAAGGGTAAGTTTTTAGTCTATCATTTATTAATATTTTAAACAATCTAGATGATTGGGTAGAGAACATGTTAATTATATCTGCAGATGACTCCAACCTAGGATTCCTAGAAAAGATGGTGCGAGGGAGGGTTCACAATAGAAGATGATTAGAAATATTTAATGTGCCAGGTATAGAGCTAGGGAGACAGATGAAGAAGACAACATAACCCTTTCCAATATGGCATTTGCAGTTAAGTGGAGGAAACAGACATTAAATAAACGATTACACAAATGACAATATAATCTCAATTATGACAAGTACTAGAGTAAGAGGTACTAATCCAGCATTACAGCAGAGGGAACTAAATAGGCCCTAAGTCAGCCTAGGGGATTGGTTGGAGAAGGTGTTTCTGAGAAAGTGATATTTAAGTAGTGACTTGAAGAATGAGTTGGGGGTAGTGGAGAGGGTGGCAATATTCCAGGAAAAGGCAACTGCACAAGAGAAGGCTCTGAGGTGCGTGGGAAGGAAGTGGTGCATTTGAGGAACAGAGTGAAGTCGGTGTGGCTGGAACTCAGTGTGTGGGAGAGAGTGACCAGAAGGCAAGAGTTGAAAGTGAGGAGGTGGGCAAGAGCCAAATCATGTGAAGGTCACCCTAGGGATGCTGGTCTTCATGCCAAAAGGAGTGGGAAGCCACTGAAGAACTATAAAGAAAGGTCTATCTATCAGGGTCAATCTGAGTTTTAATAAGATCACACTTGTTGCAATTAAGACGAGGTTTGGGAAAAGTGAGAATAGAAGCAGAAAGACTGGTTAGAAGGCCACTGTAGTTTTCGTGGGGAAAGATGGCCCAACTGGCAGCAAAGGAAGTGAAATACTACATATGCTTATCAAGTATAAAATAAAAACTAGGCATAACATTAGGATGTATTAAAAAAGAAGTCAGAATATGAGTAAAGGTCTTGAACTAATCTCTTCTTTCGTTTGTATTCACCACTGGGTAGAACCCTATAAGGACATCATTGTAGCTTCCAGAGTGTAAGAAAGACATGGAAACCTGGAGATTATCAGCAGATTGATGCCTCAGTGGTTAAAATATTGGACATATGTAGGAGAAACAGTTGAAGGAAATGTGCTTATATAACCCAGAGAAAAATGAAGTATGGCTTGATTCATTCACTAAGAACATTCTATAGGCTAGGCTGGTGGTTTCTTAAACTTTGACTGCAATCAAATCAACTGTAAAGTCTGTTAAAATCTCCAGGCCAGATAGCAGAGATCCTGACTTCGACAGGGAAGAGTCCAGCCATCACTCCCCATATCACCCTCAGGATGCTAATGCAAGTGGTGTTCCAACCACATTGAGAGATGCTGGCATCCTACCCTCAAAAAAGTTAGACACAAATCATGGGCCCATGACAGGGGTCCAGGACAGTGGAAGTAGGGTCCCGCAGGAGGAATGCTCAATCCTATCTGGGGAATTAGAATAGGGTGGGGGTAAGGTAGTCAAGGAAGGCTTGGAAAGAAGTCTTTCCGTGTATAAAGGATTTTTCACACCGGAAGTCTTTAATAAAGTAAAGTACAAAACTATACCTAGAACATTGCCAGTCACCCCTGATCAGGGCTCATTACTTTGCAGGCCTGCTCCATTTTTCATCTGAAACACGTAAAGGAGTTTAATGCTCTTTGTTTTTTATTAATGTTATCTAATTAAAACATTTTCTATGTTAACATATTTCAAGGTATAAAGACCAGCATACAGTTATATTTTCTACTGCTAAAATTAACTTTTAGTTTACCCCAACACCTCAATTTCTGGGACTGTATGTGGCCCATGTTTGTTGAATGAATGACTAGATGAAAATATGAACTCAAGAAATAAATTGGTATTACTATGTTTTAGATTTCCTTATTTAGAGATATATTTTAAAATGGCAAGTTTTTACTTAAATATGTCTCTGCTTTTAGGCCGTATAATAGATTTTAGAAAACCTCTCAAATAGCTCTTACTCTTAGATGAGCCCATGAAAACCTTAGTTTTTCAAGGAACTTAGCTAGAAATTAAGAAGAATATTGACCTACCCTGAGGCAGGATACCCCAGGTCTATCCTAAAACCACACCTACATCAATTTCTCTCATAATGGAAGGTCGATTAAGAGAAACTTTTAACTCAACTGTAGAGTCCAATAGTACATTAACACTTCCTTTAGAAGTTTGGCTGGAAATGAACACATGATGAGAACAATGTCAACCATAAAGGAAGCTACAAAAAGGGACAAGAACTTTCCAGACCAAAGTATAGCAACAAAGACTGGGAGAAATGAACAGCTTAACAGCTTAAAAAAAAAAAAAAAGATAGCACAGCTATGGCCTATGAAGTTCAGGAAGGTCTATCAAAAGATCTAAATCTTCTGAAATTCAAAATGATTTTATTCTTCTGAAACATATCAAAGACCAACATGTGACTTCTATGATGAGAACACCAGGAATAAATCAAAAAAGCAAATTTATATCCTATAAAATCAAACGGCCTACATATATAAGTGATCAAATCTCTCTGAATTTTAGAATGTGAAATAGTTCAAAACCCAAATTATAAAACCTTCTTCTTCTTCCATAGTCATTTACTAGTTCAGTGTGTATTCATATTTTAATACACATTTATTTTTATTTAAAATTATTTCCTGGACCTAGAAAGTTAAGACTGCAAAAAAGGGTAAAAAGCAATTTATCTAATAGCAATTTATCTAAAGAGCCAGGAAAAAGATTCCCATCTCTTGTCTTCTCACTCAAGCGATATTTCTGTGGGTTTAAAATCTCTTACCCAAAGGAAAGAGGTATTACTCATTAAATGAGGTTTAAATGGAGGACCACATTAACCTAATTTTCTCTAATCTTCTATAGACATTCAAAGAATCACAGAATTAGAGATAAAAGGGACCATGTAGTGCAAGGCTGGTCCTTCTAAATTATTCCAGACAGAGGGAAGTGTTGGAAGGAAACTCAAAGACCGTCAAGTTCAACTGTGTGCTATAATCACTTATTTAATTGTCTGGCTTCCAATTTTCAATTTCTGTGAGGACGGGTAACGGGATTATCTTGTTCACTATATATCAGGCACAGTGCTTAGGACCTAGTCTGTCTTCAATAAACATTTGAAGATGGGCTGAATTAATAAATCTCTTCATCTTACAGATGAGAACGTCGTAGCTCAAATAAGTTAAGTTACTTGACTTGAGTTCAAAATTCTAGTTCTTCCAGTTTCATGAGCCAGGGCTGTTGACACTACTTATTTTCACCCAGAGCCATTGAATCTTCTTAAATAAGGGAAATCCAGTCCATTCTGGATGTTTCTGTTACCTTGGTCCAACGGATTTACACAAAATAAGCCTATTTTCTCTTCTTGGTGGCAGCCTTCGAATATACAGACAACACTGTGTCCCTCCTTAGTCTAGGTCACATTTGCATGGCATGGTATTTAGTACCCTCAGTATCCTATCAGATGTCAATAGATGTGGTTGCTCTTCAAGAGCAGCATCCATAGCCGAAATCTCCAGGTGTGGCCAGGAGAATATGATCTCTTCTTTCTAGACCTGTTTTATGCATGCTTTCGATGTGGCCACAGCAGCACAGATTCTGGCTTCCCTGCTGCCTCAGTTAATTTTCTGACTAGAAGTACAGGACTATATTTCTTCCTACTAAGTCATATCTTGCTTGGCCCATTCCTCTAGCTGTGTTTCAGAACCTGGATTCAGCCTATTAGTTGTCCAATCTAGCTTTGTGAGAGCTACAAATTTGATAAGGATGCCTATGATATCTTTATCAAGGTAATTATTGTCCTATCTGGGCAAATAACAAAAATAGCTAATCCTTACATAGCACTTACTATGTGCCCAGCACAGTTCCAAGCTCTTTTAACTAATTTTATTGTCACTACAAACTTATGAGGTAGATGTGATTACTTCCGCATATCCGAGATTAAAAAATAGAGATACAGAGAGATTAAGTAATTTACCCAGGGTCATACAGTTAATGAATAGCACATCTGGAAACCCAGCCAGTCTGATTCCAGAGTGCTTGATCTTAATTACTAAATTATGCTGCTTCTCATTATCATCATGTATTTTTACTGACAATCTGCTAGGCTGAAAGGGATCCATTAGTCAACGATCCTTGGGTAAAGCTGCCAATCATTCACAAAATGACATAACTGTAATTTCTGATAACTCAGGTTTCTGTTTTGAGGGTTTTGCCAAATGCTTTTCTGAACATTAAGTGCTATATAGCATGGACCTGACCTGTCTTGTAATCCCTTGCTTTCTTTTGTGCATCCTCAACCAGACTATAAAGTCCTGGAGTCCAGACCATATCTATGTTTCTGTTATATCTTCCATAGCACCTACTATATGAGCACACAATAGAAAGTCAAGTTTTATCCTTCATAGATGGGTAGTAAAAGCCAAAGAGATTTTCCTTGAGTTTAATTCTGTAGGAAATAGAAGGATGAAGTTTAAAAAGGGGAAGTGGAGAGAGATACCCCCTTAGCGCTTCAGCTTTCAAATTCTTTACAACAGGGATTCTCTGACATAAGCAGAGACAGGATGTATTGGTCTCTAAGCCAGTGGCTATGATGGCTTAACCCCTTATCTCCTAGTCTCATTCTCCGGGTCACTCCTTTCAAGCCTCCAGACCCTCTTGGAGGGAATTCTATAAATCTTTGAAGAGCACAGCCTGCACCTCACCCTACTTGCATGTCCCAAGGTGCCTGGCAGAGCATGCGTGTGGCATCTATGAGGGGTTTAATAAATGTTTGTTGAAATGAACCATCCACCAGACTCCACTTAAGGATTTTATTATCAGCAACCCCTCCATGGTCATATTCAAGGTTGGGGAAACAAAACTTAGCCCTTTAGGACATACATACACACAAACTAGATTACTCCTCTGGAAAGCAACAATCCAACACACTAAAAAACAAAATGACTTAGACAACACAAGGTAAGAAGGGAACACTGGGCTAAACAATTCTCATTTATCTAAGCTGTTGATATGTTTTGGGAGCATATCTAAGTTCTCTTTCATTGTCTTCTTCTCTTCCAATTGGCTACCTGCCTATTCCTTAACTCATATTTTCTTCACCTTACTACCACTCCTAGCAAGGGAGACAAATTTAAAAACAGTAGTAAAGAAATGACCTAGAGATATCAGGAAAAGTTCATTTCTTTTTATTTCTGTCTCTTGTTTCCTTAGGAGATCTAGCACTTTGGCTACTAGAGGAACCCCTGATTTTTTACACAGAAATCAAACAAATTTTGGCTATATTAGACCTTTTTTGTTTTCAAGAGCATAATATATAACTTCCTTCCTTGGCACTTAAAAACCTACAGATTTTTCTTTACTTAGACTCACACGCATAATCAGCTCTCACATTCAATTTCTCTTTTTCTTAAGAATTGCTATTCTGCATGATTTACTCTGAGGCCAATAAGTAACTAACTATGCCCAACTCAGAAATATTACTTCCAGACAGGCAGCTATTTAATGAATAATTAACCACTCTATACTTTCTATCAGGGATGCTTGTATTACCAGGGTAAAGGTATCCTTTATGTCTAAACAATGTCATAAAACAGGCCTTTGCCAGAAAGACGCCCTCATTTATCACATGAAATGCCATGTGGTATTAACAAGGTCGATACTGTTTGTTTAATATATTTTGCTTTCATAGGGGCTTGAAATGATTTGTTTTTGCAGCTGTAACAGAGTTAAATTAGGGCTTTAGCTTCGGTTTAGCTAGTTGGGCATATATAACCAGGGGCTATTAATTATCTTGCCTGGAGGGCTTTGTCATCTTCCCACATCTTACAGCATCTTCGGGGTACTGTTACACCACAAGCAGCCAGATTCAGTCCTCAAATAATCAATGCCCATGTCTCAGGTACTGAGGAGAGACTAAATAATTAAAATTTCTATTTCTAACTCCAAAACAACCCCCCCCACACACACGTAAATGTTATTAGTGCAGATTTTTAAAAAGTTGAATAAGGATTTTGAGAAAAATCTTAGTTCAAAGATTAGTTTCAGACATCCATTCCCACAAATGAGAAACTAAAGAAAAACACTTTTCTGACCTTAAAGCACCAATAATCAGCCCCCTTCCCCTTTCTCCTCACATTGCTGTTCTGCCTTAAGTAGAGCAGGGGAGAGGAGGAAGTTTGCTCCAAAGATAAACTTGTCAAAAGCCTGCACTACAATACTAATTCCTCTCTACCTGTTTGTGAATGTTAGCTGGGAGCAAGCGTTGAAAAGCTTTGGGGGGCAGCGAGGGGAAGCAAAGGGGAGAAGGGAAAAAGAGGAGAGGGGTTGCAAAGAAAAACTAGAGGACAATTCAAACAAAAATAAAATCTCTCTCTCTCCCCCCACTCCCCAACACACAGAGGGGAAAAAAATGCTCCCCCCAGCTCAGGTCCTAACAACATACTTCTGTATCAGAGGTTCATTGTCAATCAATTAGCCGAGGCAGCAGGGGTCTGTGAGGTGGGGGCACCCAGGGAAACAATGCGCAGCCCTGTTGTATTACTATTTAATCACTTTTGCTAAATAAATAGAGCAGCCCCGAGGTGCTGTCATGTCAAGGGAATTTATAACAAAAAAAAAAAAAACCTTCATTTTTCATTGGTCATTCCTTTTTTCCCTTCAGGACAAGAGAGGGTTATTACTGTAGCCTTAAGTTCCATCTTTGTGTTTCTTGCCTTTGATTCCCACTCGGACCCTGCCACTTTCTGGCACTAATTTGTCAGGCTGAACAAAGAGAGGATTTGTACCTCCTGTAAGGTCTCAATTAGGAATGGCTTCTGCTGTATTATGTGCCATTCAGAGAGGACACAATGCCGGTAATTACAGGAATTTGCACTAAATGGCTGAAGAATTCACAGAACCCCCCACCACCCCCACCTTGGGTTTACTCCTCCCAAGGGCTGGGGGGAAAAAAGGAAAGCAAAAAGCTCTTAATGCCAGAGAGATGTAATTACCAACAGCAGTCCCAAGAGGTTAAACAGCAGCCAAAGGAGTAAAACCATAAAAACTGACAGTATGAAAATGGTAGAGGGGATCCCTTTGGCTCACTGTTTTTCTTGCTGTCTCTTCTGTTAACATTTTCAATGTCAGTTCAGAATCAGGAACGTTGTCCCACAGTGGGCCATCCAATTCCACTGCCAGATTACAAAGCAGTAACAAAAGGAATGCTTTAAAAGGTGAGCTTTGCATGTCTTGTTGCAACTATAAACAAGGCCCTGGACCCTTTTATTATAGTACTGTACTCAATTGCTAGGTTTCTTGATCTCAGGGAAATTACAGGAAAAATATCTGTGTGTACTAGTGCCAAGAAAACCATGTTATCTACTGAGAGGAAATAGGTATGTACATATGTCTAATGCCTGAAGAAAACAGAGCTGCTGCCTTATAATCTTATTTATACAGCATTTGGTGAACAACCTAACTTAAAACCACTTACTGGTACATACTTACTTCATAAGTATTTTAATAAGTTGCATAATCACTTGTTTTAGCATTAATATTTTAATACCATAGATTCCCCAATGCAAACATAATTTTTGAATTCCAATCAGTACTTTCATTAAAGAAGCATATCTCATTTTCTGCTACAGAGGTGTTTCTGGAAAGCTGTACTAAAGCACCACCAAATGAACTGTTCTTAACTACTTTAGTCACATGCTCCTCTGCTCAGGAACCTTCTGTGGCTTTAGGGTTAGACATTAAGTTTGATTTTATCAAACTGTCCTTTTTCTGTAGGTCAGAAATGACCAAATATCTGCAATTTCATATAGTTCCACTTGGCACCACCTCTAATGGTTCTCTAATCCCATGTATGTGCCTCACCTCTACAGCTTCGTCGCAGTTGCCATTTGGCAGTCATAACGTGATTACCTGATTAATGTCTGTTTTCCCTGGTGAACTGCAAGCTCCACGAGAGCAGGTATCATGTCTGCTTTCTTGGGACACTGACTTGTCCAGGTGTACCCAATTTTCAGGCACATGGTTAGAAACTCAGGACACAATAAATGGTAGAATGAATGGAAGAACTTAATTTTCAAAGGCATGATTCGGGAAGAAGAAACAGCAAGTGTAAAGGCCCCGGAGGCTGCAATGACCAAGGTAGGTTCCAGAATAGCAAGAACACCATCTTGGCTGAGGCTTCCCAAGCATAAGACAGCCATGAGGCTGGAGAGGAAGCCATGGAACAAACTACACATAATCAAATACAACTACAAAAAGTTCAAGCACATGTTAAGAACTATACAGTTATACATAAGCATGGTATTTTCAAAACCATAATCTCAGGCATTTTTGGATGGTCGTGGTCCATTTTCTCTGAAGGGGCTCTTTAAGCTTCAAAGAAAGATACAGAAAATTCTTCACCTACAGAAAGAATTTAGTGCAATAAAGCTAACTGCACTATTTTGTAGATTTAAAAGCCAACATTTGTGGCTCCACTGAATAGCAACTGAATGACATCATTAATAAAGAGCTACTCAGTGCAATCTCTCACTTTTAAAGTTTATTCATCAAAAAACTTAAAGGGGGACTAAGTGGACATAAAAACTTACAGTCTAAAGAGGCTCACTAAAACCATAAAATATTGTGAATTAGCTTCTCCTTAAAATAAAAGATAAAGCCAAGACTCAACCAAAAACAATTTACTGGACTTTTTGGCCTTCTAGAAGGTAAACATGCTACGCAACCAGCTTTTTCACCAAATGTGTTTTTTATGAGGATGCAAAGTTAGGGGACACAAATACTAAACGAAGATGCAGCTGGTTTAGGTTAACTGTGTTTGTGAGAAACACAGATCAATTTTTTAAAGTTCCATCTGCTATAATAATCTTTGATATAATAAACAGCCTCCCAAGTAATTTAAAAAACATTCAGGTTTTGCTTAACAAGTTCTTCTGCCTTTTTCTTTTGAGACTCTGCCCCCTACAGGAGATAAAGTATTCCTGCCTATGGCAGGAAACCAGTATTCCTCGTGAACCTGGTAAACCACACGTATCACAAAACAATTGACGTAGCAGTTTCCGATATAAGAGGGAGCATTGAAATGAAATTAAAATTTTCAACTTTGGAATTGGCCATACTACACAAATTAGGTGTGACTTCTCCCCGCCCCAAATTAAAAACTGACCAGTGCCCCATTAACTCCAAACCAAAGCATGAAGGTACAAGCCGAGCAGAGCAAATGAGTTTTAGACTACATTGCCCCTGTCTCCTGGATGCCCTGTTACCACACGTCCCTAACTTATTCTCCAACCAGCCAAATTTAGTGAGCACCAGATTTAGGCAACAAAGGAAGGCAACTCTAACACATGGAACCGAAAGCAGCTGCCCGAAAGTTCTATCCCTGTCTATTATGTAATCCTCTTCCTATTCTTTTCTACTCAGCTTCCTTCTCCCTGCCTCTTCTACTCATTCACCTTTCTCTATCTTTTTCCTGTTTTCATTTCTCCAACTGCCAGATGCAGGGGGCCTGCTGAATGGTACCCACTACTTGTATTTCTCCTTCCTCTGTCTGAGTGCTAGGAAGGCTCCTACTGCAGCACAGAACGGTGCAAACTCCATCTGGAAGCAAACTTATGAGAGGAAGGTGAATTAGGTGACAATTAGGTGACAATCTTTGTGTAACACCTGAGGTTTTTCTTCCCCTTTTACTAGAAAGTTTCCCAATTCAGCTACTCCAGTCTCTACCATGAGAACTAAGCTGAGCTGTTATCTCTGATTCCAATAACACTAGAGATGTGTTGATAATATCAACAATCTAAATAATTCCAGAATGCCCACAGAGCAAGCACTCAATAAATTACTGTTGAATGCCCGAACTTGGAGATATTCTTTTCTATCTAGTGAGGGTTCTTTTCTTTCTAGTTTACTGCTTTGGGGAAGGTGAGAGGAATGGGGAGTAGAGGAGAGAACCAGTAATAGAGTTTTAAGAAAATAACAGATAAACTTTGAAATATACTTTATCTACTAGTATAATACTGAAATGTCAATTATTTCTAAATGTCTGCACTAAAACCAGTGTCTCCTTATTTCAAAACCATTTTCCAAAAGTAGCTGGCTGACTTAAGACAAGGCCTTTCTTGCCTGCAGATGCACCCACATCCCCTAGTGTGGCTTCTTTGCCAGCTTGGTGCTTCTGGTCTCCTCCCCCCTATCCCCGCACCCGCAGGTTTCTGCTTCACAGTCACTGAGGCCCTCCAAGCAAAGCATGAGTAATTCCCTTGCTCCTCCCCGCCCCCACCCTTAGGTAAATTATTTTTTAACTAACCTAAATTCAAAATGGGGAGGGGAGGGGGGTTCAGTGTGCCACCACTATTTGGCTTTGGATGCAAGAACAAGCACAAAATTTTAAATTTGGTCTTAGTTGATTGTGAGCTGCTTGTATATTTTTAAACAATACACTTAAATCTGAAATACTTGCATTAAAATCTTCCAAATCAGGCTTCCAATTAAAGCTGCCTTTGTGGTAAATTTCTTGTCCCAAATAGTGGGGTTTAGTGAAAGGGAAATAATTTGATTTTGTTTATAGTAGATATACTGGATGGGGAGTGGGGGGAGAAGCAATAATAGGGTTTTAAGAAATAACAAATGATTGGCCTTGAACTCCACTTTGTGTCTCACCCTTTCATAGCAGTTCCAGAAGCCCCAGGCTTCCCCAGAATGAGGCATAGGCCCATCGTGACTCAGAGGTCATCTGCTTAATCATCTTAGCCACCTCCACATTTCTGTCAAGGCTGACTTTTTAGATTCTACCTCAATAGGACTGGAGAAGGTCATGATCAATGACAGTTACCGTGGACATTTTCCTTGCCTAAGGATGTTAGCAGTCAGCTTTGGGCCTGAATGTCTCTTATGAGACAATCTGTGACATCCGCATTCACACTGACCTTTAAGAAGGCAGAGGAAACAATCAGAGCAGATTCAGGAAGCCTAGAGTCTGGTCTGGTAATGCTTCTGCCAAGTCATTTTGATTCAGTGGGGTCTACCATCTCTGTTTCTACTTACTTCACCAGCATGGCATGAAGATAAACAGATGTTTTAACATAGCAAACTCCTTGAAGGAGCGATGCTTTTTAAACAAGGAGCTGTGACTGGCCTATTGAGGGGATTTTTAAAGTGAATTCCGATTGTGGGATTCAGATTGTTCTTTGATGAGCTTTAGACTGAAAATTTGCTTCATACCTGCACATTTGAAACTCTGAGCAGTGAGTCCTCGTTCCAAAGACAAAGTTGTCAGAATGCTGAGGAAGCTGGTGGTCACGGACTGGCGTTTGTTCTTCCTGAGTTCGTGCCCACCCACCTGATCCTTGGGCTTGTTCCTCAGTGTGACTTGCAGGTTTTGCTCTGAACTCCTCGCCACGTTGGCCGCTGTTTTCAGAGCCTCCATCCACTCCTGAGCCTTCTGTCGGGTCTCTGAACGGAGGCGAAGGACATCTTGGGGGAAAATAACTTGAAAGCAAGAGTCACAGCCGTCCAGGTTGTCCATCTGGACAGCCAGACACACGTCCACATTGTAGCTTAGCAGGGGGTCCTCATCTAGCTTGCCGGGATGAAAGGCCATAAGGTAGGCCCTGCTCAGCACAAACGTAAATGCCTTCCAGTTGTTCTGGACAGTTAGCCTGTAGAGCGTCCCTGACTTGAGTATATTTTGGTACTGTTTGGGGCTGTCCAAGACAGGGGACGGTGCGAGCAGCTCGCTAGATTTCTTCTGTAAACAATGATTCTGTGTACAGTCAACATGATAACCAAGCCCTGGTGAGTTTGCCAGCTCATCCTGCTGTCCCATGTAACCAGGCACAGCGGCGTGCACGCCTTCCCAGAGCTTCTGCCCCCAGTCCAAGGCCTCCCATGGGGACTCTGCCTTTAGCTGCAGCTGAGTGTTGTCATACAGAACAGTATCTACCAGCCTGGCCTCAAGGTTGCCCAGAACAGATATGCTCTGGAAATGCAAAAGCTGGTACGTGGCATAGAGGTTTTGATTCCCGCTGCTGTCGAGGCTGTAGAAGTATAAATTGTAGGGTGAGAGTTCTGCATAACAGCTTTGCCAGCAACTGTCATGGTCCTTCCTAATCTCCAGGTAACCCTTCTTCAGAATGTTTGGGAACGCCTGCTTGTGTTCTAGAAGGAAAGAAACAAAAACAATGAAGCTATGTATTAATTCATTAAAATGCACAAATCGAATGAGATGAAAAGACAGGTGCAAGAAACCAAACAGATCAGGGGTTGACATCCGTCTGGTTTAAACTACACACAGTATTAGTAGTAAATTCCAAGATATTATCTACTTGACAAGATGTAATTGGGGAAAATCTCAGGTCTAAAAAACTTAACCACGGTAGGATTACGAGTACAAGAGTAAGTATTGGGGAGGGAAGCAATGTCAATGTGACATGCAGAGGTCTGTGAAAAACAGAAATATTAGAACAACTGTGACTATGCCTCATGGGCCTATGAAACTGCTCTTTGCTAGGATATCTTGTTTTCTAAGTAAGGTTCTTACAGAGCACCAAATGCACAAGACAGAAAGTTCCTCCTGCCACTTGACCTAACTCTCAGCTAATACTACTCATTTTTTCTTTAGGGTGGTGAAGCCAAGAAGGATCAATAAAAACGACAGAGCAGGAAGTGTGCTGCTCGCAGACTCCGTTTTCTCAGACACCCAAATTAGACTTCAAGGCCCATTGATGAGCCTCCTGTTTTATAACCAGTTCTCTAGACTTCACTCAAGCTCACTTTTTAGGTCTCTGCTTAGATAGAGCCTGAGCCTGAGTGTGCTGTTCCCTTCGCTTGCCGTGCTCCTTCCCACCGCTTCCACCAGCTTCCACACACTTCATCCTTTCCTCGGCTAGCCCCTCTACCAGAAAGGGGGTTTGTCCTAACCGCCCCCCACCAACTTCTACCCCCTTGCCCGCATACACATATCCCTGGGTCGGAATCAGGTATCCCTACTATATTATTCCTCTTTGATGGGCTCTTATCAAGCTGTATTATAATCACTTATTTAAATATCAAAACAAATAAAATACATTTTGAAGTTTTTGTTTGTTCATTTTTTTTGTTTGTTTGTTTTTTAAGTCTGTCCTTCCTACTGCTCCCCTGAGCACAGGGATGAGGTCTGTCTTTTCATCGTTATATCGCAGCACGTAATGCAATGTCTGGTACATGTTGAATTAGAAATATAGCTTCTAGCACAATGCTCAGCATATAGTACGTATAATGCTTACCCTTCCCCTCCATTTTATCTGCTTATACCATCTTTGATCAATGACTAGCTACAATATATACGAGTTTAGCATTTCAATAAAAGGGGATATCACTTGAGAGATTTCTTGATACTATTATTGGGCATGAAAACGACAACCATGTAAGAGGAAACAGTCCTCCCTGGTAGAGATTTTCATTTCGGAGATGTTTCTCGGTCTCTTTGTGCTGACACACATTGGAGACAGTCATAAGCTAATTGAGTCATCCCCTAAAGGAGATAAATCATACTCCCAAAGGGTATGATTTCTGATCTTGGCTGAAGAAAAAAAGGGTAACACAGACCTAGATCTTAAAATAGCAAACCAAAAGAGAAAAGGAGAGAAATGAGGCAGAGGAAAGCCAATTTTACCTGCTTTACATTTCTAGTCCTGACATTCATTAGTATTTCTGTGGTAACTCAAAAGCCATTAATTTCTTGCAACCCACACTAATCCCTTTGTAGAAAGAGATAATGGATGCCTATTCTCAGGTTATCTTTCTTTTCTGATAATGTAATAAGGGAGGCAGTGCTGTTAGAGACACTGCTGCCGCCTTTCCCCCTCTCATTTCCATCACGCTCCAATGATAGTTCAACCTTTCGCACAATAAGACTTGTAACCGTGCATCCCTCCATCCCCATCCCTTCCATGACCCAGCGGCTCAGCTATGTGTCCCTGAGTAAAAAAAAAACACCTCTCTTGCTTTTAGCTAGAAATTTTTCTCTCCTTTTCTTTCCTCCCTGAGAGCTTTTTACAACAGCTACCATGAATTAAAAATTCTACCTTAATTGGGTCCAGGTTTTAGCAGCAAACCTGACTAAAACCTCACTATAAAACCTAGGGTGGTAGATAAGAGGGAGTCGTGAAAATTTCCTCACCTTCTTGATGCAGAATAAGGGTAAAAAAAAAAATTGTTGTGTTTCAATATTTTCCCCCACCTCAGCTCAGCCCTCTCTAAGTAGGTATGTTAAAGTGAGACAGAAACGAGGCGTGTTTGTCTTGGAAATGGACCATATTCGTAGACTGCACTTCGTGTAATTCTTGAAAAAGAAGAATCAAGACAAAGAAAGCAAATGTGATCAGAAAACTGTTCTCTGAGGTGCATATTCCCCTCCAGAGGGTTTGTTTATGTCAGATCTTAGTACTATTTGGCGAGTGATATATTAATTATCTTTGTAGGGAACTAGAGAACTACCATTTCTCTTTAATCTCTGACAACTGCTACTTTCCACTGGATCTGAAGTTTATTTTTAACATTTTTTCTATTGACAAATCAGAAGTTATAATTTAAATCTAAGCTTTCATTAATTTATAACTTTTGTTTCCCCAGACCATATCAATTCATTTAATTAACCCATACACATTATTGTGAAGTGTTCACTTTTACAAATAAATATAATATCTGTCTTAACCGATATCATAAGTGATTCACATGGGACCACTGACAAAGATTATCATGATTTCCTCAATCAAATAGAGAAAGATGATCAAAATGAATCACTGTGCCTATAAATTTCATACTGAAACCACAAGACAGTAATTCCTCATGAAAAAGAAAAAAGAAAAAAACACAGAAGTCTTTGTTTCCCCATCGCTTTTCACTTTGGCCTGCTTGAAGACCTAGTTCAGTTCCTCCTCAATGAAGATCCTTTTTCCCTCTCTTCTTCATCCCATTGTACCCTGTGCAGTGGTTTAAGGACAATAACTGTTACTAACTAAAGAGGAAGAAAGGCATTTTCTCCATCGTGTACCTGATTCACTTCCGTACTGCTCACACACCAAAGAGTTCCTCTTTTTGCCATTATTTCCTCTATTTGTTCTCAAAAAAGCTTCCATTCTTATAGTCACCACCTTAATCAAGGTCTTAAATGGGCTCCCACTTCTAGTCTTCCTGCCGGCCATGTCACACACTATTACCAGATAAACCTTTCTGGGTCACTCATAGCCCTTTCCATGCCCCCTCCTTAGGCCAAAATCCTTCACAAGTTTCCTAGTGCTACACAGTAAAGTCAAACCCCTTAGCTTGGCCTTATAACATTTTGTTATGAAAAATTTCAAATACACTCAGAAGCATGTAGAAGAGTAAAATGAACATCCCTGTGGAATCATCCCTCACCTTCAAAAACCATCGTTTCTGCTATTGTTTCATCTCTCCCATCCCACTCCAACTCGTGCTTTTTACTGTTGTTGTTTTGCTGGAATATTTGAAAGCAAATTGCAGATATTTTATCATTTCTACCATAAATACTTCAGGATGTACCTCTAACAAATAAGAACTTAAAAAAAAAAAAA
>NW_006442484.1:69072741-69088986 GCF_000325575.1 Pteropus alecto
ATATATATATATATGACTATTTTCACTCTCAACATGAATAATTCCTTATCTAATACCCAGTCTGTATCTAATTTTCCCAGATTGTCTCAAAAAAATTTTAATACAGATGGTTTATTCAAATTAAGTTCACACATTGATTTGGCTTTTAAGTCTCATTAAATCTGTAACAGTTTCCTCTTCTTCCTTTTTTTCATGCCATGTATTTATTAAAGAAATGAGTTCATTTGTCCTATAGAACTTCTCACATTCTGGATTTAGTAGATTGTATACTCATGGAATTATTTAAATGTTCCTTCGTTGCCTGTGTTTTCTGTCAATTGTTATTTAGAGCTTGAGGTTCAGTTAGATTTTTTTTTTTGTAAGACTATGTCACAGGTAGTTGTCCTACTTCTAAGGATATCAAGATTGATTAGCAGAGTCAGAGGATGTAGGCTGGTCCTCCATTTTAAGTTTCCTGAGGGACCCTTCTTCACTCCCCCATAATCCAGCCAGGTGACCTGATGTTTCTATTACTCACCAACCTTCATGCATTTTCTCAGTGTTCCACCTGCCAGGAATTCTTCACCTCTGCTTGTCCATATTTTCCTTAGCATGGGAGCTAGTATAAGATCTCACCTATCTCCTGGAAGCCTTTCTTCACCCCCTCTATTTGAACTCACTGTCCTACTCTGAACCTTCATGGCTCTATGGCTACACCATTCTCATGACTCTTATTTTAGATACTGTTTCATTTTTATCAAATATGTTTTAAATTATACAATAAATTGTTCAAAAAAATGAGTGGGAAATGTAAAAAGCAAAAAGTTTCTGCCTCCACACCTCAGCACCCATATCCTCCTGTCCAGACTGTGTACCATTTAATATGAAGCCTTTAGACATTGTATGTAATAATATAAACAATAATTGTGTTCATATATATTAGCATACATAATTATTGAACTGTTATGTGCTTTCATTTTGGTTACTTTATGCAATTTTGTCTTTTTAAAAACTGCCCATGTCCCAGATCACAGTAAATGAAACATTAAGGTAATCTAGTTTACCAAGAAAATCTGAACTGCCTGAGTCAGCACATAAATGAAGTCACAAGAATAGGAGTCTGAAGATGAAGAGAGGCAATAGAATGAAAGCAAAGAGCAACATTTTAATGTTTCTAAAGAACTCAAAAGCCCATGTGGTACCAACATTCCAAATCAAAACTATCTAGGCAAATTTAAAGTAAACATTTAAATTCTTATAACAAATTAATAAAGTGAAAGGAAGCCAAAGTGGAGAGAGAATGGAGTACTCGTGATACTACAATATCACATTTTGTCTTAAACAGGCCCAAAAGGATTGCCTCTGGAAGTTTAGCAGATATATTACATTTCTTTTGCCCCTCATCATCTTTTCAGTTTCCCTATAGGTTATCCAGACAAAACTTAGCTATAAGGATAGATGATTTTAAGATCTGAAAGCCTAGGAAACAGGATTTACAACTTTTAAATGGGCTTAAAAATAAGGGAGCAAAGCAATTTGATACACATTTACTGGATACCAACTATGTGCAAAGCAGGGCACTAAGCTTTGTTAGAGACATAAAGATGACAAGTTCTCAAGGTGCTTACAATTTGGTTTTGGGAAAGGATTCTATTATGAGACTTCTAGATTAATATAAATTAGCTCAAGATAAAGGAGAAACCACCATGTCACTTTAGAACAGACACTCCTACAATTTGGTTCTTCTTCATGAATGGCCAGTGCCAGTTACCTCACTCAACTGTTATTGTCTCTTGACTTCTAGATCCTATTCGCAGCTTCCCAGACTACAGTGCCACTTGATTCAACCTCACCTCACAGCTCTGGACCAGGTGCCACCTGACACCACACTGACAGCCTAGAGCATGAGAGAATTTGACTACACTTCCTCAGAGACACAGAGCTCCCTGAGAACTTCCAACTACCTGCTAGCCCCACTTTCTCCTCTGAGACTGCACACTTCTCTGGGGTTAGTTACAACCTCTAGGCTTCAGGTCTCAGCTCTAGTCCTTGATGCCAATTCCAGAGGGACTCCTGGACTTCATTTCTTGCAGACTGACCAGCTCCACCCACCCTTGGCCTAGAGTAACAGCCCGATCTGGCACTGTCTGAAGCAGAGACAGAAGGCAACTTTCATTGATTGCTGACTTCCTGGCACCCTGTACTGAGAAAGATGCTAAGACTTCATCCAAACTCAGCAGAGGACAAGCACTGTGATGTCACTGAAGTGGGAAAAGATGTGTGTTATGCATTTGCCATCTGGTTTTAGGCTCTTTATCAACACAAGTCCTTACTCTCCTTGACTTCAGAGACCTAATTCTCTCTTCCACAACAAGTAACATGCTAGACCTCTCAGACTTTTTTTTATCAAAAAGTACTTACCAACTTCCAATGTGGTACTCCTTCATTCTTTACACAGCCATCCTTCTCACTCCTCCATCTCACCTACCTTCTACTCCATCCTTTTAAGGGCCTTTAATAATGAAACCTTTCCACCTAATGCCTTCCAGTCTATTCCTTGTTTCACTGGACTCCTTCCTCCTCTAGATTCTGTGGTCAATAGTTAAAACTTGTTTTCTCGTACTTAGATTCAATCAACAACTCTGGATCACTACCACCATCTATCTATATTGTCTATTCAGCTGATTCAGTGTCTGGTAAGGACAAGCCGCCTGGTTCAGAGACAGCTGTCTTTTCACTGTAACCTCACATGGTGAAAAGGGATAGGAAGCTCTGTGGGGTCTCTTTTACGAAAGCTCTAACACCATTCACGAGGGCCCCACCCTCATGACTTAAGCATCTCCCAGAGGCCCCACCTCCTCAGACTATCACTTGAGGCATTAGGAGTTTAACATGTGAATTTTGGGGGGACACAAACATTCAGACCATAGCCCCGGTAAATGATTCATGTTGTTCGACTTCCACATTATCTTTAATCCTGACAATTCATTCTTTTATTCATTTCAATGGATCTCAAACAATTCCCAGAACAATGTTCCACACCTTCGGTATTCTCCCCAAATACCTAACTCCACTGTCTCTCTGTGCACTGTAGGGACCGTGTTTACATCTGCTGTTCTTGGCTTCCCTTCAACATTCCAGTAACTGATGTCCTGCACAAGTGCCCTGGAGCACAGTGGTTAAGGCCACAGGTGCTGAAGCTAATCGGCCTAAGTTTAAATCATAATTCTGCCCTTACTGGTTTATGTGACCATGGGCAAATTACTTTACTCACCTGAGTCTCAGTTTTACCATCTTCAAAATGGGGCTATAATAATATCACCTACCTCATTGTACTATTGTGAGGAAGAAATGAGTAAGCTCTTAGAACAATGCCTGATACGTTATAAGAATTCAACAGATGTTTCCTGTTTTAGTCTTCTAGTTTCAAAAGAAGGATCTTCTTGCTTCCTTGTTAAAGCTTACCCTTCCACCTCTACGCTGTACCTAATTCCTTCCCATTTCTTCGGACTCTCTTCCTCTGTAACGTTTTAGATTATCCCTTTATTAATCTCTTTTCCTCTTTTCTTCCAACATCCTAAGGCTTGTTGTGTCTATTAAAAAATTATTCACTTGATATACCTCTCCTATGGCTCAGTCTGTCTCCTTCCTTCAGATTCCAAAGTGTTACAATGCCTCTACTTCCTGTTCCACGCAAACTGGCCTCTGATTATTGCTCTGACCTCATCTCACATCAGTTCACATCCCTTTTCTCATTCTAGGCACAATCCTCTTATGTTCTTTGAACAACCTAAGCAATTCTAGCCTTGAGGCCTCTGAAGTTGCTATATCCTCCATTTGGAATTTCTCCTCCCTCCTCTAGCTCCATTGCCTTATTTGTCTCCCTCAGTTTTTCACTTCAGAAATGTTATCCTCAGTGAGGTCATCCCTTCCCACCTTAAAGAGCTCCCTCTCATTTTATCTCTATCTTACCATCTTGCTTTATTTCTTTCAAAGAACTATCTCCTTCTCCTTGGGGTTGGGGGGTCCTGGATGTCTTTCTCATCTCCACCCAGTGGCTGGCTCCATAAATATTGTTAAATGTATGTACAAAGAACTACTCTAGAATCTGTGCCAATATCAAATGAATCAGACACAGATCCTGTCAAGAGAGTCTATAGCTCAGTTAGAGCCCTTCTTTTTCTTTTCACAAGTTCCATTTTCTCTTTTGCCACAGTGACCCTAATTTGAGTCCTCCTCATCTCAAATCATGATGACTGGCAGAGACTCTTAATTGTTTCCATTCCTTCCTTTCTTTTTAATTACCAATCCTTTCCATGTACTGTTTGGGCCTGGGAGGACCCAATAAATAGCATCCCTGTCCTTCACCTAAATTTTAAACCAATTGAGACTGGCAGAGGGTAGATATGGAAACCCAAATATCAGCCAGTTGGAGGATGTGGCTTTGGTGTCCTCCTAACAAATTAAACCCTAAGATTATATAGACTTACCTCTGAGTCACAAGCAGCTCTGATCACCACAGGCTTCCCCTCCTGGGGGACTCCCCATGAAAGGCTGATGAATGGAGGAGTTAAGTCTGGAGGAGCAGACCAGAATTAGGGCTTCTTGTGAGAGAGGCTGAGTTATAAACGCCTCGTTCCTCTCCTAAACCTACCCATAAGTCGCTCCTCCCCAGGGGTGGAGTGTGCAAAGGAGGGAGAGAGGCCAATAGTGTTAGCCTAATTGATGTCCCTTTACATGGACACAAAAGCTACAGGAAAAGAGGTCCCTGCTACCTGCCCCCTGCCCCCACTACCCTTCAACCCTGCCAACTTCCAGACTTCTTGTAAATTACCCTTTTAATCTTGACTTTCAAGTAATTTTCAAGTGCTCCTTGCCAAACATATCACATTAAGTCTAATTGTCCGGCTTTGAAGGTCCTCCATAACCTCAGCCCACTACTATATTCTTCCAAAATGCTTAGCCTCCTGGCCATCCCCCACACATGCTGTTTTCATCTCCCCCGTGGCTTTGTGCTCAACCCTCAAAGCTCAGCTGAAACATCCTTTACTCAATAAAGACTTCTCTGACATTCTTGATCACAATCATCTCTCTTTTATGTTCCTAGTTAACAACACACAGTATTCTAAGTCTACCTGTATTATGTTATAGTATTCAATTGTGTTTAAGCCAGGAACTAAAGGAAAAACTAACTTTAGGTCTTTGTTTTCCTCATTAGAGTAATATGAGACAAGTGAAGTTAACAGGATCCACACTGATGATGACACTGACACAAATGTCTATAGCAAAGAACATGAAGAGAATGATGCTACAAGAACCAAAGAGGGACTGTGTCTTGTATATGGTAGAATGAATTAGGTTCAAGTGATGTCTGTTCTATGAGCTACTTTGGAGACCTTTCTTTGTGAGTAAAAGAAAATATCCCATTTGTTCTCCTGTCATAATAAACCTAGAGAAAAAGACATTATCTGTGTAGGTTCTAGTATAAACAGACTTATAATATACCTGGCTACATGTTAGCTAGACACATCAACTTAGGGATCTTTTCCATCTAAGTTCTTTGCTATGCACTGCAGTGATAGAACATAAGTTAAGACAGTACTGGTCAATTTCACTTCTTGAGTATAAACCTGACTAGGGAATCACACACCCAACTCTTTAAATGCAGAGGCTTTCTGCCTTCTGTGACAAGGGTAATCTTTCATATTTACTGAGCTTTTTAACCCAGAAAATTCTAAATATCATCTCTCAAACTATGCTCTGTCTCTGCCATGGTAAGCTTCCTGATCTATAGACATTAAGTATAAAAGAATCTCCTGTACTTAGGCCAGACTTTAAGATAAATGCCATTTCATTCTACATCTTGGGTAACATACAGAATCATAGACACTTAGAGCCAGAAGAGACTAGAAATTTCTTTAGCCCAGCCCCATCAGAGACAGAGCCTGTCAGCTGCCGACCCCATTGGCTAGTTCTCCTCTCCTTCTTTAACAACAGAACCTTAATTGTGTTCAGGTATGGTGGCATATGCTTATAGGAGATGGACTCTCCTCAGCCCCATGGGAAGAATCGTGATTTGTTTAATCCAATCACAGTAATTCTATTTTCTTATGTCAGAGATTGCTTTAGGGGTGGGCATATGGCCCAGTTCTGGCTACTGAGGGGTGCTATTAGAGGCCTCTGGGAAAGAGACCCAGAGGAGATACCCTGTTTTCCCTTCTTGACTTTGGCTGTTGATATATAAGAAAATGATCCTTTAGACTGTGGCAGCCATCTTGTACCCATGAGAGGAGAAAAGAAACATCGCCAGTACACTGAGGACAGCAGAGCAAAAAGATAAAAAGTCCCTGGATCCTTGATGACCCTGGGACCACCTACATCTGGACTCCTTAAGTGTTTATTGAACACTGTGCTTGACATTCACTAAGTGTTCAACAGCCATCTGTTAGATATATGAAAAAATAAGATGATAAATGGCCTTACTATTTATGCCACTTTCAGTTGAGTATGTTATTACTTGCTTCTGAAAACAGTTTAACTGAATTAACAGATTTGGAAAGAGATTCCAGGAAGCAAAATGACTTGGCCAAGGTTATACCATAAAGTGTACATGTTGAGAGTGGAACTCCAACCTCCAGATTTTCAATCTGGATCAAACCGTATTTTATTTGTGGTGGAAGGAATGAGTCCTAAACTTCCTCAGTCTTGAGAGACAGTATTATTCAGTGATTTCATGTGGCCTCAAATATCCAGTCTGGCTTAGTATACTGGCCCCACCATATTCTAGCTGTATGGCCTGGGGTGAGGTTAACTTCTCTAAGTTTTAGCTTCCTCATTTGTAAAATTAGAACAATATCATCTAGCATATTAAACTATTATAAATATTAAATAAGGTAATCAATGAACACGTCTTAGCACAGGATTAGGCATAAAATTAACTCTCATTAAATAATAACTGATAGTATTAATAACAACAAACTTCATTCAACTGACTCAAGCTATAGGTAAGTAAAACAAAAAGGCATTTTTCATTTTGGAAAAAAAAAAAAAAGACAGTACTGTCCTAATTGTCCAAGCACCAATACATAAAATTCAACCAAACACCTTGCATATGCTCATACTTGGTACAATACAAAATTTTCTAAGACATGGTTCACATCATCAAAAAACTTCCAACCTAGTGTGGGAGATGGATGTATAGCAATTACTTATAATGTAAAGCAGAATAAAATGTGCTGTGGAAACATAAGGTGAAAGAAAAAAATATTTTAATTGAGAAGAATATGGAAAGGTCTCAGAAAGGATGTGGCATTTGAATTGGTTCTTGAAAGATAATGGAGGATTCTGAAAAGTAAAAAAGGCAGGGAAGGTATTCTGAGATGAAGAGACAGCACGAGCAAAGGCCCGGGAGCTTGAAAGCACATGGCACATTTAAAAATGGTACATAGATGGGCTGAAGAAAGGTGTGGGCAATAAGGTTAGGAAGATCTCTATAACTGGTTTTGTAAAAAATGGAAAGCTATGACTCATTTTTGAGAACAGAGTACTATGAAAAGATTTGTTTTAAGAAGGTAACTTTAGCAATTTGTCAAATTAGTAACTATAGTTCTTCTTAGCCAAGAAAGATAAAATACATTAACAGAGCAACCACAAAAAAAGTCAGACACTTCATTTTCAGAGTTCCCATATAGAAATGTGAGGAATCGGAATGCGGGCTGTCGATGAGGCATGTCGGGTTTCCGAATAGCTGCCACGGGCCAACATTCAATAATGTAACCAATGGAAACTACACAACCATATAAAATCAACTTTCTGTGACCTATTTTAGCAACTTCTTTGTACTGACTAATCTTGCTGAAGGGTGAATCATAAATTCAGCAAGAGACCATGTCCTGGTGACCTCACTTGTTCTAAGCCTGCAGGAATATTTCCACCTCTACCGGCTCCAATGCTTTTGAGAAACATCATAATTGAAAAAGCAGTCATTTTAGTATAAGTCCCAAATTTGGCTTTTTTTTTTTTTTTTCAAGTGAAAGATGGGGAAAAAGGGAATCGAAACAGAGTAACATAAAACTCAGGATAAAGAAACCATACTGCCATGGTTATTCTAGCCCTAAAGAAAATCTCTGCTTGAGACCTTCTCCTAAAGTACTTAGAACAAGAAAATACAGGCATAGGAATGGTACCGGGTCACCAGAGAGTGAAACCAACGGAAACAAAGGCCCAGCTGACCACTGCCCTTGCCACGCACATGAAAATGCGAACAGTCAGGGAGGGAAAGTCAGTGGGCTTCTGGCAGTCTGTTGAGTTTCGGAGCTCCATAACTAATGTAAAGCATTTCTTTTTAAAATTTTGATTTTTAAAAGTACAATAGCAGTTCATCCATAAGTAGAGTTACACCGAAATATTTCTGTGTACTTTGTACACAGAAATCTGTGTTAAATAATTTAATAGAGCATTCCTATATTTCCATCATGACCTTCCATTACCAATCTAACTATAGTAATTAGCTCCCACACAACCATAAGTCTGGGTCAGTTCAAATACATCTATCTTAGAATGATGTAATTTTAGAGTTGGGAAGGATCGTAGAGATAATTTAATCTGCTTCACTAGGTTTATAAACCGAAAGCAACAGAGAAGTGCTTTTTTCAAACCTGCAGGTGAGTTAAGGAGCAGAGCTGGGATAAGACACTTTTGAATCCTAGCTGAGTGTTCTTTCCATTGAGCTTCACCTTCCTCTACCATGTGTACACACCTACAGGTATAAGTGTGTTTGTGTGTGTGTGTGTGTGTAACTTATTTTTCATATCAATAACGTATCTAGTGTCCACATGTTCATATGACTTTTTATGTTCTTACCTTAATATATGTTTATACTTGAACTGTAATTCTATGATGTTAAAACTCTACCTTCTTTATCCTATGGGAAATTCTTGGTTAAATGAACAAGAAAATGACAATGATGCAAAGAGGTAAAGGGTTAAGTATAGATAATAGTCAAGAACATGTTTGTATAGTACTAAGATTAGGGCTAGGACTCGAAATTTGCCATTCTCAGTGGGATCAGAGCCCTCCCTCAGGACTAGTTCCAGTCACACCTCCCTACAGCTGCCCAGGGGATGGCAGACCCTCGGATGGCGGTAAGGAAAGAAGCTGACCCTTAGGAAACTTTGGTCTTCACCACCTACCTTGAGATTCTTTAGAAATCTTACCTTAGATCTATTCCTTCTTATCACTCTATGAACTAATCTTTTTGACATTACTGTCCAATCCCCAGGTAACGCGATAGTGTTAACTAGGTTGGATTCAAGCCATACGCAATAAACCTAGTAGGACCCACCGGCAGTACCCTTTGCCCACTTAGCACAGGCAACATTCCATCTTAAGAAGTCTCTCCTAGGTCTGTCTCTGCCTGAGGAAATGCAATCTCTAGAATGTTGCCTTCGGGCTTCTAAGTAAGACTGAAAAAGGCAGACAAAGATAGGGCAAAACCCCAAGCCTTTTTTCATAATTACAAACCATCGGGGGTCAGTTCACTTAAGCTCTGCATACCTAACATTCATGAATATGAAAGGTAAAGTTACTGTCTTCTTTTTGTGGATTCACCGATCTCCTGAAGAACTGTGGCCAGCTCTGCACTGTCCATGTATTTTAGCGGATATGTTAAATGCAGGAAACAATCCTTGCTTTTAGCTCCATTGCTTTGGTGTGTCTCAGTTTTTCCTAACCAGTAATCTGCTGAGGGATTAATTTTAGTTCAATGAACATTATCCAGGTCTGTTTCTTCAATACTACTTCCCACCCTCTACCCCTACAGAGACTGACTGTCAATAAGGCTTTAAAAGTGGGGGGGTTCTGGAGACAGAGAACTACTGGTTTTCAAAGTAAGGATGCAGTCTAGCTTAGTGGTCAAGAACATGGACTCTAGAGGAAGACTGCATGGGTTCAAATTGAGGTGCCACAGTTTACTGCGTGACGAAAAGCATGTTAGTGCACATATTATGTTCAGAGTGCTGTGTCAGGTACTAAGGACAAAACCAATCCCTTCCTCAGTGACCATAAACCCTGGTGTGGAAGACAGTAAACAGCTGATCACAAATCGGTATGAGAGAGGGAATGAATGGCCCATTTCCCATTAACAAACCAGTTAACAGCTATGAAAAGGTACACTGCAGGAAGGCCAATTCAAGAAATATTTATTGCGAGACCATTTTATAATAGAGGCTATGCTAGGGAAAACGAGGAGTGACTGGTAGTGCCACCTTGATTCTCACTGATGAGTTTAAAACTCAATTAGTAATAGTAAAACTAATATTATTAAACGTTTAAAACATTTATTAAGTGCATACTACATGCCAAACATGGTTCTAAGAAGCACTTTAGATGCTTTAACTCATTTAATGCTCACAAGAAATTGAGGTGAGTACTATCGTTTTTCCATACTTTATGACTAATAATAATAATAGTAATAAAGGCACAGAGATTAGAAACCTGCCCTGTTAAAGAGCTAACAAGTACTAAAACAAGAATTGAAACTCTAACAGTGTACGTTCAAATTCAGTGTTTTCAACCAATACACTACCTCGTTTGGCCAGAAGGCCTTCTTCAGACAGGCCTGGCCATTAACAAACAGTGTTATTACACCCAGCTACTCACTGCCCTCGTTATCTCAGAACCTGATTTGCTTTATACCCAAAGCAGCATTCATCCTCAGTAAGGCTCAAGAGCCCAGTTACTCAACACCAAATAAGGCAGAAGGTGCAGCAGTCCTATCTAATGTAGAAGACCCTTTGGCTTGTTGTTATAGAAGGAGAGAGAGGGGATAAGGGAAGCAAAAGAGGAGGAAAGGGTGGATGACAAAGAGAAAGACCATTCCTGGTAAGTCTTTAAGCTACTCAAGATGAGCTCAGAAAAGGAGCTAGGGGGAAAAAATCAAGTGAAGAAAACATAGGAAAAAAGCCCGTAGGTAAAAGAGTGATAGGGCCAGACACAAAATCAAGTTGATCTCATCAAGGAAACCCATTTGACTAAATTTTATTTCTTCTGAGGAGCCCCCAGCCTGTCATTAACACTTTTAATTTTTAAAACAGCAGGAGCAGGAGATGGGAGGATGATGGGTCACTTTTGGACACTTTGGATTAAATGTGCCTATGAGACATTCCAACAGACATGTTCACCAGGCAGCCGGATATGCAAGTCTGGAGCTCAAGGAAGAAGTCTGGCCTGACCTCAAATCTCCAGCTCTAGCCAAGAGACCACACCACCTCCCTCTGCTGTTGACATATTCCCTCAGGGGAAACAATAAGCTTTTCTTCAGTTTGGATCACTAATTTCAAAGGTTTTAAAGTAAACTTAACTCAAAGATCTTGGCTGATTTTGAATAGAATGCACCTGAATGTTGGCACACTCCCCGCAATGCTGTGAGAATTACAGTCGGCAGACTGGGTGACCAGCCATGTTTCTAGAACTCCTCTATGCTCCCAGCCCAAGAATGCATGACCAGTGAGCACTCACTGCTTGCCCCTGCCCCTCATCTGGTGAGCAATAAAAACATGATTTATTCTGTCTGTCTCCAGAGCATGCCAGAAAGAAAAAGCATCAGAAATCTGGCATATCGTTTGCCCAACTTTGCTCATTCCTACTGAGACGTGTATCCCATGGATGACCAAAAGGTGACCCAGTTATGTTATACCAATACATGTAAAGGCCATTTGTTACGGTTTATTTTTCAAAACACCATTCGGCACTTATATTTCAACATCATTTAATATTAAACTTTTTTTAAACTGAGAATTAAAAATAAAAATCATAATCATAAGACACTAAAGAGAGAACCTAAGGAAGATTTGGCTCTTGCATTTACAATCTGAACAAGATAGGAAAAATAATATTAGAAATATGACATCCTCTTAACTTTGGTTGTGCCAGAGATTTAGAATGGTTATGAAGGTGTAGTGATAAAACTCTATGCAAACTCTAAGAAACCAAAAAACAACAGTTTACTTGCTAATCAATGAGTACATCTGTCTGTACACGGGCTCATGGCAGAGCTCTCATTCTGCCATGTACCAGGGTCACAGCGAGTTGTCTGTCCCCTGATATCTAATTAGTTACCAAGTCCTGTGCTTTATAAAGTCCTTTTCTTTTTTCTCCCATGGTCACCAACCTTGACTAGATGTTATAGAGGGCTGGTGAAAGTCTAGGAGAGAAAATAAGGAATCACAAGTCATAAATTTGAGTGTGTGAGGGGTATTTTAAAGAAATTGATTTGAACTGGATGTGAAAATAATGAAGCACCTCACAGACATGAATGCTGCATTTTCTTAACAGATATACTAAATTATATTCTTGCCTCAAGTTACACTTATAAACTAAATTTTATTAATTAAAATGTTAAATGTACCATGGAATACCAAGCAATGAGAGACTCAAGTAACATTATAATAACAGTTAAGTACATCAAATAGTCTCCCTAGTTAATTGAGCAGAAGCCATCTAAATTAAGAGTTAAGCAGGCTGATTGAAGAATAATCAGTAATAAAAATGGATAGCCTATATAAAAAGGGTTATCTTGAAAGAAAATGCTGAGGGAAACAGAGATGGTCTGTCGTGTCTCACAGAAGAGAAAGTTCATGTGTGAGAACATGAGTATACACATATGTATATGTATAAAGTATGAGGGGGAAAATATTCAAGGTGTACACTGTGGGGTCCTAATGAACCTCTCCAACTTTCTCCTCTCACTACCCACAATGGGATCCTTTGCTCTCCTCACAGGGCTGACTTGCTCTTCTCCGCACCTCCCATCTCCTCACCTTTGTTCACATCATCATCCTGACCAGGTGTCCTCTACTGTGACTCTTTCTGAATTTTAGTGTCCTTCAAGATCCAGCTCAAATTCCATGACCTTTCACAAGCCCTTCCTGACAAGCCCAGCCCAGAGTGTCTCTTCCTTCCTCTACCCTCTTACACTCACTGTCCTTCATTCATTAGAAGAAAATAATAATAATAATAATAATAATAATAATAATAATAATCCCAACAGTAGAGTAAAACAAATGTTCTCTCAGAAACATTTCAATAGTTGACCATCTATTTTCTCTCACTACTAGGTGACTTCCTGAGTCTTTGTGAACGTCTTATCCCCTCAGCTAAGTGAGTTCTTTAGGGAAGGGACTGTGTCTTCACACATCCTTAAATCCTTCAGAGCACAAGGCTACATATCACGTGTCATCCGATGAACACCTACTGATGTGAATAAGCAGTATCATACAACGTTCAAAAGAAAAATACGACATTAACTATGAGAATATTGATTCTAACCTATAAGATTAGAAACGAAGAATTAACCGTAGTTGTGTTTTCACTCAGTACCTCCTCTGGAGATAATAAGACTGTAGACTTAAGATAAGGTAAAGTGTGAAAGTAAATGGAAGTGGGTGCTTAAGCCAGACACTAATATTGGAGAATAAGATTCTCATGAGGTAAATGTAAAAGAGACAAAGGAAAACCAACAACAGTTCAATAGCAATCAGATAAAAAAACATACCGGTATTTCCTTGAGCATCTTCAACCTTATTTGGTGAGGAAAGAAAAGACGGCCTGGTGAAGTGAGGGCCCTGAAGAGATGGTTGTTGCTGCTGCTGCTGTTGCTGCTGCTGCAAAGGTGTGGTTTTGAGGATCACCCTCCAGTCCACCTGGGTAATATCTGACCTTGATCGAGCATGCCCTGGCTTAAAAGTAGAGGTCTCATCCAGTAAGTCATTCACAGAACGAGGTCTGTCCCTCCGACGCTGACAGATGTTGAAAAAATTAAAGGTTGACGCTTCCTTTTGTTCCATCCAGGAAAGATTATCTGGGGCTGTCCCTTTCTGGACCATAAACTGTTCTTTGGCAGGGAAGACATTTTGAGCTTTGGTTTCTAAGAGCCTGGTTGTACAGTGATCCCAAATCATGCCCTCCTTGCTCAGAGAGGCAACATTTCTGATAGCACCGTTGTCTGTTATGTTACTGAGTACCTCACGCCCCACCAGTTCAGGGACTTCCTGAATCCCATAAACCTCTGCTTGCTGCACAGATTTTTCTAGCTTACTCTCAAAAGTATTAAAGAAATCCTCAGTAACTTCCAAGGCCGGGCTGATATCATCCACTTCCAAAGCTTCCATGTTGCAGGCTCTAGGAGGCCTAAGCCTCCTAAGCTGGTTCAGGAAAGGGCTTCATGAGCATTCATTCACCCAACAAAGAGAGGTGCTTCAGGCAACAGAGTTCTGGGAACAACTGGAAGGAAACTTCATTGGGCTGCCTGGAGCAGACAAAGCATGGAGGGTGGCTGATGTCTTCCCAGTCGTTAAAAGCATTTGCTAGCTGATCATGGCCATTAACAACGGTATTGGGAGACAAATGCTCCTTTGAAATTATTCTCCAGTGAGATCTCTGTAAAGACAACAGAAAGTACTTGTCAAAGCAGTGCCACAGCAATACTTAATTTCCTGGAAGAAAATAAACAGGACAACATTGGCACACGGGTCATTGTATTCTGTAGTACATAAAATCTGCCCAATTTCTTCCCCATCTCTGCATCTCTTCTATCCCAGTCATGCCCAAAGGTGGACAATATCCACACAGAAGTTCCACTGTCAAGAGTACACAGCATTACCTGCTTTGTATTAGAACTTACACAGTGCAGGGTGGAACTCCTGATAAGGGGAATTAAGGTCAATAGTTTTTACTCACACAGAGAAGCCTTTGAGAGCAGTTGTGAAAAGACTGCCCTGGCAAATCTCTGTGATATGCTGACCTAAAATAGTAAGCAAAAGAGACTAGGAACTCTGTGACTAGGTCTATATTAAAATCAGTCTGAAAGTCACAAATGCATGGGTCCTTTCACAAACCTTGAAAGTACTGATAATTTGTTTGACTTACAGGTGCACGAATGTGTTTGTGCCTCCTAGATTTAGATTATGTAATGCCTCATGATGACCCTGGACTTCAGAATTTGTCTAGTCATTCTGGAAAAAGGCTTCAGGCTCCAAACTCCCTAAGCTTTGAGGATTGGCCTAGAAGTACAGGTTCAGCCTCAGGGCTTGGCAGAAAATCCTAGCACTAACCCACTCTCTCTGGGAAATGCTAGATCGCCAAAGCCATGTCAAATTACAGCAGACCTGGACAGTGATGCTGATCAATACGGTAGACGCTAGCTATACAGGGCTATTTAAATTTAAATTCATCAAAATCAAATAAAGTTCCTCAGCCACACTTGCCACATTTCATGTATTCAACAGCCACATACACCTTTGTATCTTCACCAAAAACAAAAACAAAAAAACCCAAAAACTAAACAATTTAGGCAAGGGCTTTTTTTCCCCTTGACTATTTACAAGTAGGTAAAACTAGGCCATTAGTAACACCTTTGCAAGCTGATGCTTTCTTTTTAAAAACTGCATGATTTTTATGGTTAATTAAAATCATTTTTAGCACTTAGGTTATTAAACCAACAGCACTAATCTGCAATTAAATCGACAGCACCAATCCACATTGCTTAATCTATGTAAATAAAATGAGTATATATAGTCCTTTATTTAGATGTATCAAGGTTTGTAGTTTCATAGGAACTCTGTGCTTAACTTCATGTAAATTAGCAACAGCTGTGACTTTGTCTACTTTTCTATTTTGATATTATGTTAGCACTCACCAAGCAAGAACAGATTTATAGAGATAAAATTCGTTATAATATTTTTCTAGCTGCAAATGGAGTTTTGTTTTCTGTGTCTCCAAGATGACTTGAGCCTCCTGAATTGTGCAATAGGGTCTCACTACCTCTGCAATTTTGAAACTTGGGATTTTTAAGTTTTATCTTATAGACCACAGCCTAAGAAAAAAGAAATACATAACAAATTTTGAAACTTTTAGTTCTTTCTTTACTATAATTTCAAATGGACATGATAGACAAAAATATAATTTTCCCATTTTATAGAAGAGGCACCAAAGTACAGAGCACTAAGTTACTCATCTAAGATTATGAATATTCCTTTTCTTACTCAGTGCTTAAAATTCAGTATCAAATTCTTTAATCATACTAGAGAAAGAGTAAATACATTCAAAGTGATTCTTTCTTTCTTCTTTCTTTCTTTCTTTCTTTCTTTCTTTCTTTCTTTCTTTCTTTCTTTCTTTCTTTCTTTCTTTCTTTCTTTCTTTCTTTCTTTCTTTCTTTCTTTTCTTCCTTTCTTCCTTCCTTCTTTTCTTTTTTTGAGTACCTGCAATGTG
>NW_006442484.1:69088996-69097389 GCF_000325575.1 Pteropus alecto
CATCTAAGAGTATACTCTTAGTTCTCTCTGCTTGGGTTAGAAGCATGGAACCACTGATGGCCAGCACTGCTGACCTGTGCAATACTTCCACCTTACACATTCTAAAATGATAGTTAGACAAGGAACAGAGCTTTGAGAGCATCCTGTCAACCACAACCTTTCACACAAGGGGTCACTGAGGCCTAAAGAGAGTAAGCGGTCCCATGGACACTTTGGTATGCATTGCCTCATTTAATCCTCCTTAAAGGGCAGTAACAATTCAACTTCAGAACCATTTTAAAGCTGTTTCACAAGGCATTCTGGAAATAATTCATCTATCCATCCATTCATCATTTACTAAGGTCACTCCAGAATCAAGACACTAAAGATGGAAAGACGAATAAAACACAGTTCTCACCCTAAAGAGGCTTAGAGTGCTTAAGAAAATAAATCCAAAGAACTGCCTTGGTAGAGGGCAGAAATACATTTGGTAGGGGACAATTGTCAGTGGAGGTGAAGGAGATACTTAGAAAGTCTTCAAAAAGAGATGCCCTTGGAATTGAGCCTAGAACACTTAGAAGGTATTTGTCTGGATGGCTATAAAGAAATTAGAAGGAATCACTTTTTGATTAGCAAGAGACTTTCAAGTTTATTACATAAAATGACTTTCCATAAGCAGCATTGTGAGCAATACAGTCAAATAACAGAAAGCAATCTAGTGGATCTAGACTCACATCTAGGTTCAAATCCCAATTCTGTCTCATATTAGCCACGCCATTTGGGGGAAGAGTTCCCTGACCCACTCTCCCTCCCACCCCAAGTCCTCTAGGCTAATCTGTATTTCCTATTCTTGGAATTTTGATTTTCACTATTAGTGCTTTCTATTGCTTTGATTTGGAACTTGCACAGCTATTCCCTTCAATTTCTGATGTAAATATGCATTTACCCTTCTTAATCATATTCCCCCATCAAAAAATTTATTTTTTTCACTCCCTTGAATCTGGGCAAGACTTACGATGTTTGATCAACACAATGTGGGAGAAATGATGCTGTCCCCATTTGAGGTATGGCCCTTAACTGGCCTGGCAGCTTCCTCTTCTATCTCTTGGAGATCTAAACTGATATATAGAACATGCAGGCTACTCTGCTGGAGAGAGGCCACAGGTTAGAGCACAGAGGCACCAGACATGAGTGAAGAAGCCATCTTAGATGAGAGCCCAGTTGAGCTTTCCAATGATTCCAACTATGCTCAGTATTTAACTGCAACTCACAACAGATCCCAAGTGAAACTTTTCTAGCTGAGCCCAGTTAACCCGGAACCATGACAAATAATAAATTGCTTTAGGACACTAAGTTTGGATGTAGTTTGCCACACTACCAATAATCAGAATTCATCACTTCCTCAGAGAAGCATTCTCTGATGTCCTAGACTAGGCTAAATGTCTTTGTTTAGGTTTCCATGGCACCTGCACTTCCATAAATTACATACATCACATGTGTAATTACAGTTTTGATGTCAAAATCCCCTCGGGCAGCAACTATCTATTTTGCGCACCCTTGGACCCCCAGAACACAGCTGCAGCTCAATAAATGTTGGCTGAATAAATGAATGAATTTTTTTTTTGAGTGGTCATCTTTAGAATCATTTGACATTATTTTCTTCTTCTCTTTTTTCCTTTGTTGTTAGTACCTCTGATTTACAGCCCTCTCACCACATCATGATTATCTCTAGCAATAAACAATTAAGACAGCTGCTGCTTTAACAGTCCCCCAAATTATCGGCAATGTAATAAATTAATTAACAGACCAATGTGAGGGATCCAGTCCTTTGCCTGTACTTGTACACTAAAAATAAAATAGCTAAAAAGAGTTATTGAGCATTGCAGCGATTTGTTCATTCCATAAATATTTTTGAAGCACCTACTGTGTTCCTGGTATTGGTGATAAAACAGTGAACAAAACAGCTATAAATCCTGCCCTCATAGAACTTATATTCTAGTAGAGCATTTACTATATGCCAGACACAACTCTAAATGCTTTCAGTGTCTTACTTCACTTGTTAAGGTATGAGGAGGTATGGTGAAAGGCTGATACAGCCCTCCATGCCCAACATTGATTCGATCCATCCCATCCCGAATCCCAACCTTCTGTGAAGTCTTTCCTGAAGACTTATTCCTTTTGGGCTTCTCCTTTCCCTGAATGTCTAAAGCGTCACTAAACAAGTCAACTTTGTAAACTGTCTCTCCTCCACTCAATTAGACTATAAGCTTCTTGAGGGCAAGTTCCATGTCCATGTCTGTATCTCCCACAAAGCCAGCAAGGTCTTCCTGCCTTGTCTTCCTCCCTCTAATGCAGCCTCCACATCACTTCTCTGAACTCTTCAGAGTCTGTCCAATAAAACAGGAGTCAGCATACATTTTCTGTAAAGAGCCAGGTAATAAATAGTTTAGGTTTATGGGGCCATACAGTCACTTTTACAACTTATCAACTCTACAGCTATAGTGGGTAAAGCAACTATAGATAGATAATACAAAAATGAATGAGCCTGTCTGTGTTCTGATGAAATTTTATTTCCAAAACAGGCAGATAAACAAAATGTAGTATATTCATACAATGGACTATTATTCAGCCCTAAAAAGGAAGGAAATTCTGTCACATGCTACAACATGAATGAACCTTGGGGACATCCTGCTGAGTAAAATAAGCCAGTCATAAAAAGGCAAACTCTGCATAATTCAATGTTTATGAAGTATCTAAAGTAGTCATATTCATAGAAACAGAAAGTAGAATGGTGGTTACCAGGAGCTGGGGGGTGAGGAGAGAGGAATTGATCTTTAATGAGTATGGGGTTTCGGATTTGTAAGGTGAAAAAGTTCTGGAGATCTGTTTCACAACATTATGAATGGGTTTCGGATTTGTAAGGTGAAAAGTTCTGGAGATCTGTTTCACAACATTATGAATATACTTAATTAACACTGCTGGTGTTAAAATGGTTAAGATGGCATATTTTATATGTGGTTCTTACCACAACTTAAAATAAACAAATGAAAAAACAAGCAGAGGGCCAGGCTTTCCAGTGGGCTATAATTCACTAATTCCTGGCTTAGAAGATCTAAGGAGAGGAGGCAGAGGTCAGGAGTGACAACTTTGGAGCTCAGGAGGGAGGACAAAATGAATTGCAGCGCTACCAATTACCAGTAATGGGACTTCAGTAAATTACTTAACCTTTCTAATCTCAGCTTTCTCATATACAGCAAATTAACAATACCCCTCTCCTAGGATAGCTGAGAGAATTAAATAAGACAATACATGGCATGGTTCCTGGCACACAACGCATGAATAACAACAGCCGAAAATCCCCTACTTGTTCAATATCATCTTTCCTCTATGACCTCATACTCTCCCTTTGGGCTACCCTCCCTTTTACTGGCACACAGGCCTCCCTGTTGGTTCTCAAACTTGCAGACATGTTCTCACCTCAGGGTCTTTGCATTGGCTGTTCCCCCAGATATTAACATGGCCAACTCTCTCTTTAAGTGACTGATCATGTCACCTTTTCAACGAGGTCTACCCTGAACCCCTATTTAAAATTATAAACATATCTCTGCTCTGGATTTCTGATCCCCTTTACTCTGCTTTCTTCTTAATAAACTTTTAATTTTAATAAATATTTAATTTTAATAAACTTTTAATTTTAGTTTTAAATTTACAGAATTATTGCAAAAGAGTACAGTGATTTCTCATATAATCTACACCCAGTTTCCTCCACGTGACACCTTGCATTAGTTTGGCACATTTTTTACAATTAATGAATCCAGAATATCACATGATACTTAGTTGTCATGTCTCTTTAGCTTCCTCTTGGCTGTGACGGTTTCTCAGACTTACTTGTTTTTGATGATCTTGACAGTTTTGAAAAATACTGATCAGGTATTTTATAGATTGTCCCTCAACTGGGATTTGTTTGATGTTTTTCTCATTATTAGACTAGGGCTATGTGTTTTGGGGAGGTAAAGTGCCATTCTCATCAGGGTAGATACTGTCAAGATGACTAATTACTATTCATCTTAACCTTGATCACCTAGCTGGACCACTTTTCCTTATGCATTTACTGCCTAATATATGTATGTGTTTCTAACATACCACTGAATTTCCATATTATTTACTTATTGTTTATTTAGCATTTCTCCTCACTGAAATGTAAGCTTCTCAAGGGCAGGAATTTATGCTCACTAAGGAATTCTGTCCATTAAGTTATCGCAAGTGCATCGAATAGTGCCTGGCACACACACACACAGAAAAAGGCACTAAATAGAGAGGTACCAAATGAATGCATTGTTATTCCTTTGCATGACATTTGTGGCTCTTCATGACCTATCCACCTCTCAAATTTGTAGTTCCTGACCAACACTCACCCCATCGTTTTACTCCCCTATGCTTTGGTCCAAGTTGGAGAGTTTTCTGAGTTGCCAAGACTCTCATAGCACCCTAGGTTTATGATATGGGACAATCTCTCTCAATCCTGCACTACACTCAGAGCTACTCGACAGCAGGCATGGTGCCTTACTCCTGTACAATCTCTATGTCTTCATCCTTTGGGGCTCCATTTTCCAATCTTACTCATTTTGGAATTTTGTCTTTTCCCTAGGAAGTATAGCCCTCAAATTCACTACAATACATGGGTCTAACACCAAGTTTAGTTTCTATAAGTAAAAACCTCTTACTAGCTTGCCTCGTTTGGCTTTGCAATTCATTAATTAAAGAACAATAACATATTTCAATGGGTCAAAATATAAAGAGTACCTTCAGACAAAGTTAACTGAGTAAAATCATTGCGTGGGTGGAGTATGGTTTGCCTCAGCACAAAACTGGAAATCAGGAGCTAATTAGAACTGTGTTCTAAATCTGACTCAACCACACACGGGCTGGGTGGCCTCCAGCAAACCGTTTAACCTCTGGGTGCCTTACTCAGAATACTACCTGTATTCAATAAAGTTGCTAATATCAAATTGCTTTGCCTATAGATCATTCACCAGGTAGTTGTTCCAACATGCCTTTTTAAAAATTGTGAACTCTGTATAATTGTGAAGCATGCCAGTGGACCTTACCCATTCAACAATCATGTGCCCCTGGTCTCTCCCTGGAGAGATTCGTCAGCCCAACAAAGGCAACGTCAGCCATCAACTATTTATAATACACTATTTTCAGCCAAACTCAATGATCTATAAATATTTCATCTTCTTTTTGCATACAATACTCTTTCTGTATAAAAGGGTTATTTCCCCTATTTAATATTTTGAGAAACTGAGGTCCATAAGTTAGTGTGGTAATAAAAGCTCAACCCTAAGAATCCCACACATGCATCAAAGATAACAGGATGGAGAATCAGTGTATTGCTATTTTCTAACAAGGAAATCTGTTGTTTACATGCTCATTAGGCAAGGTTAATTAACAGGATGAATCGGCAGTCCTCCCACACAGAGATATAAGCAGATATGAGCAATAATACCAGTCCGGCCCACACAGAGATGCCATGTTCTCCCAAGCTGTCTGGTAAAAATACTGACTTCCTCCCACTTGACTAAATGTCTTATAATCAGAACTTAATGAGAGGGTGTCTGGGGTCATGTAGTTTTGAAAGCAGCTGGACAGTGGGGAAAAAATGCAATGCCAAGGACACCTAGGATAAACTGTGTCTCCCAATCTCTTTTCAAACATGAGAACCAAAAGGGATTACAAGGATGGTCGGCACATGTGGCTCTCACGTTTATCACTTTGGTTAAGGCTGCAGCTCACTGAGAATTTTCTAAGGCTTACATAATGTGAAGGATCCACCACAAGAGAATCTGACCCTAGTAAGATGACACTTCTGGACCATGAGTTTACAAGAGATTTTTATTTTTCATGGTGCTTTGTCATAAAGACAAAGTAAGCATATTGGTGAAGCACAGGCAAGCCACGAGTAGCAAATAAGGAAACAGTGCCAGTACAGACCTCATAAGAAGAGTTGAAGGGTCTTTCGGAGGAGGACAGCTAGAAACGCAGGTGGAATCAATTTTCATAGGCCTGGAGGGAACTTTAAATGGTTATATTGTATACAAGTTTCAATAAATGAGAAGCTTATGCCATGCAATACATAAGGAGTATGACATTAAAAAAATAATTTGTATAATATTTTTTCCAATTCTAAAAGTAATAAATACTTATAGAAACTCTGGAAAATACTGACAAGTATGAAAAAGAAAATAAAAATCAGTTGTGATCTCCTAATTCAGAGAAAATAAATCAATAGGCATGTTTTTGTTCATATTTAATTGGAATCAAATTATATACACAATTTGGGCACACTGTTTAAACATGCTCAAGATGTAAATACCAGTAAATACTAACCTTGGTAAAAAAAAAAAAATGTCCCACAAGAAATAACAAATGTTGGAGAGGATGCAGAGAAAAAAGAACCCTTATACAGTGCTGGTAGGACTACAAATTGGTACAGTGACTATGGAAAACAGTATGAAGGTTCCTCAAAAAACTAAGAATTGATCTACTATATGATCCAGCAATCCTACTACTGGGTATTTACCCCAAAGACTTGAAAACCCATATCCAAAAAGATATTTGCACACCAATGTTCATCGCGGCATTATTCACAGTGGCCAGGACATGGAAGCAACCAAAATGTTCTACGACAGATGATTGGCTAAAGAAGCTGTGGTACATATATACAATGGAATATTACTCAGCCATAAGAAGAGATGAAATATTGCCAATTGTGACAACCTGGATGGACCTCGAGATAATCATGCTAAGCAAAATAAGCCAGACAGAAAAAGTTGAAAATCACATTATATCACTTATATGTGGGATATAAACCTAAAAGCAACAAATGAGCAGGACAAACAAACAGAGACTCATGGACATGGACTATAGACTAGTGGTTACCAGAGGACTATAGACTAATGGTTACTTGTGAGATAGAGGAGGAGGGGGAGGTAGATGGGGTAAAGGGGATCAAATATATGGTAGCTGAAGGAAACTGGACTTTGGGTGGTAAACACACAATAAAATATACAGATGTCAAATGATAATATACACCTGAAAATTATATAATTGCATTAACCAATGTTACCCAATAAACTTAATTAAAAATTTTTTTAAAATGTCCCAGAGCATGCTGTGACACTTATTCCTTACAACCCGGCACAATCGAACTTCTCTCCTATCTGCTATCCCAGGACCTACCCATTACACATGCACTACTGTTCCTCAAAGTCCTGACCCACCTTGATGCCATCAACCTGCCCTTCCTCAAACATTTCCTCCCTGCTTTTCAAAGATATTACACTCTCCTAGTTTTCCTCTCATTTCTGCTCTCTTGTTCTCAGTCTCCATACCCTCCGAGACCGATCACCGCAGAACCCCAGGGGAATCTGAGCAAAAGCTGCCAAAACTTCTGCTAACACTGACAGGGACTGAAACAGGGTAGCGAGTATGATTAAATATCTATCAGAAAATAAAAAGGCATTTTTAAGGCTCTTTATAGAGCAGGGATCCAAGAAACTTAGACAGCACCTAAAGAGAGATCCTAATATAATAAATCTTCTTTCTGGAATAAAAGCAGATTACATTTCTATTAATGCGCAGGCAGACAAATAGTCCATTAAATACCATGAACAACCAAGGGTGACAAGGTATCTCAGAAAGAAAGAGAAAAATCTCTGGAAAATCAGCTTACAGACATAGAAATATGCATCTTAAATGACAGAGAATTCAGGATGGTACTTCTGAAAAAATTCAGTGAGTTCTGAAAAGAGTCATATCACAATTTCCGGAATTGAAAAAAACACCTAGATGAGCAGAGCAAGGAGATTGAAACCCTCAAAAAGAACAGGATAGATCTTCTGGAGATAAAAAAAACACACTGCAAGAGTTGAAAAATGAAATAGCAAGCTTGGGAAATAGAGTTGACCAAATTGAAAAAGGTATCAATGATATCAAAGACAGAAATCTAGAAATAAATCAGAAGGAAGAAGAGAGAAACCAAAGAATGAAAAATAATGAAAGAGAAATTCAAGAACTAGCTGATACCATCAGGAGAAAAAACAAAAATAATGGGCATTTTTTTTTTCAGGATCTCTACATTACTTCAGGACTGTTTTAATATTCATTGGCTCTGAACTTCCCCACTATCGAAGGTGAGGAAAAGGAGCAGGGACTAGAAAGTATTTTCACACAAATAGTGGACGAGAATTTCCCAAATCTAAGGAATGAGCTGGAGCTTGGAATTCAAGAAGTCAACAGAACACCCAATTATCTCAACGCAAAAAGGCCTTCACCAAGACACATTGTATTAAAATTATCAAAAATCAATGACAAAGACAGAATTCTCAGGGCAGCCAGGGAGAAGAAAATGG
>NW_006442484.1:69102346-69127111 GCF_000325575.1 Pteropus alecto
ATATATATAGTTGCTGGACTTACAGCAACTCGAGATTAACGATTCTACCCTATTCCATTTTTATAACCCCTATAGGGCCTAGAACTATGGCCAGCAAACAATGGGCGCTCAGTAAATATATGTTGAATAAAAAACTAAATAAAGAGTATGTTTGCTAAACACTGACACCTGTAACTATAAATACCACTCTGGTTTTCTGGCGAAAGTATATTTGAATTTACCATAAGCTGGCTGAAGTAAAATTTGACATGCTTTCCAAAATGTTATATTGACTTAAGCTCTAAAATTTTTTCTTGGTAGAGAAAGCTTCTAAGCTATTGAAACCAGTTTTAATATAACATGGCAAAGGTCAGGTAACAAAGACTTCACTTGGACTTTTTATAGAGACAAAAACACCTATGCAGCACTTGGGGATTATTTTGTGAACCATTCCAAATCAGTAGCTTGGCTGGTCTCATTTTCCGGTGACTTAGAGCTCATGCTCTTTGTAATACCAGCAAGGAGATGTTCCTTTGAAATACCTCCAAGTAATCAATTTAAAGCATTTTTCAGTACATCTCCGTGCTTATTTATTGTTTGCCACTTGCAATATCATGGAGACATTTGATGTTCCAAGATGTTTTCCCAGAAACCAAACTGAATATAAGAATGGCACTTGAAATTCCAGATTGCTTTTTATTGAAGGCAGTAATGCTATTATGCCTCTGTGTCAACCACGAGATTGAAGAGCCAAGGCTTCTAATTGGGAAGACCATTTCAGAAAACCACCAGAGTTCCAATGTGTCCTGTTTTTAGAAGCAAAACAGACAGACACAAACTTCAGTTAAGTGTCTAAAAATGCAGACTCCATGTTTTCCATTTCTCTTTATTTCCATGGCAAGGAACAGTGATTAAAAAACAAACCAAAGAACCATTCAAATTATCTTCATCCTAGGACAGATGAAGAACATGAAAACTTCCATCATAAAAATCACATGTTGCTAGAGTCAGCCTCTAACTGCAACAGAGAATAACTGACCAGTGCATGTAAGTGCCACCTGAGCTGGCGTAGGTTGAAAATGCGACAGACTGCAACAACAAAGGTAATAACCACCTCCAAGAAGGTACACTGAGGCCCAGATGTGTAAGCCACCCAAAGCACTAGAGAAGTAGCTTTAGATTTAAAGATGTCATCAGCTCATATAACTATTTAGAATCTTCTACTGGAGCCTGAGTAATGGTGGTGGTATTTTTGAACCCAATACAGTACTGTATTTCATCTAATTTTCTCACATAACTCCTCAAATTCAGTTAACCTGAGAAAAAAATCACTTGGCTTTACTGAGAATAATCATCTTTACAAGCATAGTTACCAGTATAGTTTATAAAGTGATTGATAAGCTTCTTGATAAATATATGTATTAATCTCAACTGAGAAAATAATAAAGTAGCAGGACTATTTTAAAGATGATGAAAGACAGACCAAGATGACTCAACTATTGTCAGCGGAAGTCCCCATGGGGAAGAAAAAAAAGTTCCTGGTATCCTTGTCTAATTACTGAGTCCTGTGAACGACTCAAGTTCAACTACCTTTTAAGTCACCTTAAATCACTCAGGGGTCTTGGTGTTGGAGGACCATAAACAAGGCATAAGCAGGTTGAATCCAACCCATGAGCTACCCAGTTTTGAGTTTATTCAATGGGACAAAGATGTTACTAAGAGAAGAACAAAAATTTCTGATGTCATGAAAGGGTTCACGTCCTAGCACTGCCTTCTAAGCTGAATGACTTCCAGCAAGTCAGCCTGACTCAGGGCTTCTGGGAAATCCTGCCAATGCCTGCCCCCGTCTACCTGAGAGAGTTGTGGAGCACAAATGTGGACAATGGATGTGAAAGTTCTTTGTAAAATCTAAAACAATTACTATTCTTATTAGAAGCTAGCTGATTCCCAACCATACAACCATTTATACTCAACAAGCATTTACCAGAGGATAGACCAAGTACCCAAACACAATGTTGGACACAAAAGGGTGTCTGTTCTTAAAGAGCTGAAGGGGAAACAAAACAAAACCAATTGTAAAAAGGTGTCTTAACAGAAGTTCACAAATGGTGTCATGAGAACATAAACACAGAATTATTATTAATCAAGGGACAATAGTCTTAAGTGACAGATCATAATTAAATGACATAATAACATGTATACAGAGATGACTTCCATTGAAAGAAACCAAAGACAAAGGAAACAAACATATGAACAAAACCAAATAAACCTGCTTTAGAAATGATTCTGCTTCTGGCGTGAAGCTATCAGCATATAGTAACAGCTTCAAAGGTCCCACCAAAGAGTGAGATTTAAGTGAACTAACTGCATAGCTGGAGGACAAGAGTGCAAAGGGCTCCTTCACAAGTGTCCAAGTCTTTCTGACCCACAGAAACACCAGGTCAGTGTCTTTACTGGGTGGCTGGGATGTCACAGGAAATGAATAATTGCCTCACTTTCTGTTGACGTTATTTCCTTAGGTCAATGCAGCTGATTTGCAGAAGGGAGACTACTTACAACTTTAACCTTCAAAGCAACAACCAGCTTACGGGTTATCACATATTTACAAAACTGGTTCCTATGGGCATTTAGGGTAAATGTACATGAGAGGTAATTAACTGATTTTTTTCTGTATCTGCTACACTTGAACCTGCTAAAAAGTGAGCCCAGGTCTCTGTTAAATGGCACCTGGAGAGTACCAACCCGTGATAAGATCTAAGCAAAAGGTGTGTCACCTGTTATTTGAAAGGACAGACATATTCAGTGGTGACAGGCTGCATCCATGACCCCTCCCTCCCTTTTGGACTTAATCTGTGACAACAGCCTTGGCTACCAGGCAGGCTCTTAACAATTCTGTCAGAAAACAAAGGCAGACAAAACATTGTCTTTGACCCTCAAAGATAAGGACAAGGTAAGGCAAACAGCAAGATGAGTCTTTGTTATTTTATTATGTACAACATGAAGGCCAGAAAAATCTTAGATCATCATACAGGACAAAGGAAAAGTTTACAACATATGAAAGAGAAGAGCAGGAATTATATTTTTGTCTCCAAATCTGGGTTTAAATTTCCTTTGTGATGTATTATTAGTAGTATGAAATGAATTTTTACAAATCTGCAACATGTAAACATTCTGGAATGCTGGCCCGTATTTAACTGCTTTGATCTGACATTAGGGTGATAGGCATCTGACGGCTGGGACTCAAACAGCTGCCCAGCAGCAGAGACTACTACTACTATAATAAACTCTTTGAAAATGTCCTGCAGAGGACTCCTTCAATGTGGATGAATACATGTTAAACGTGGAATGATGTATTTAACAAAATGTTAAAAAGAAAATAGAGTTCTTATAACTCATAAGCCAAGACCAAGATTAAAGAGCCATAGCTCATATATGGAGTACTTACTAACGGGCAGTTATGTTAAGCCTTTTATCTGCATTATGTCCTTAAATCCCCACAACAACTCTATTAGAGAGCTGCTATTATTATCACCACTTCACAGATAAAATTGAGATTTAACAAAATGAAGTACCTTGTCCAAGGTAATATGGTCAGTAAATGGGTGAAAACAAGACTAAAATGCACCTGCGGTCCTGTGTGACCATTAACAACAAACTAATTACTTTAAGATAATATTGCTAAATTTTAACATGCAGATGCTTTGAATTTCAGTGTCAAACACCAACAACTTTAACAAATATTTATTTTTAAATCTTTCTGTTTGTTAATCCCACAATTTACAAAGTCAATTGTTAAATATAATCTTTAGACCTAGAGAAATAGTTTATATTTAATTCACACACACACACACACACACACACAAAAATCACGAAAAAAATACTTCTGTGTTATTTTAAGTTCTCTAAGGGAATGGTAGATGAGAGGTCCCTGAACAAGCAGAATAAAAGGCTGTTCTCGAACTAAATAGCTAACCTCAATTCTCTTAGTGACCTTGGACACAATACTTGGAATGTCTACAAGGGTATAATAACTACAACTTCATTTAGGCCAAACAAGTGCTTTTGCAAATGTTTGCACAGTCCTAATTGCCCAGACTTTTTACTAATGTTTCTCTAAGACATCATTTTCAATTTAGCCAATAAACAGGAACACTTGCAAAGGTGTTTGCCTTAAAAATAAATAAATTTTTTAAAAACCTGGAAATAAATATGTCAAAAGAATTAAAAGAAATATTTCCAAATTAGATATGACTACAGATAATTCAAACACATTTTAACTATTAAGGAATGTCCAAATAAATTGCCTCCTTCTAAATCCAACTTAACTATTTTGTGTGGGGGTGACGAGGGGACAAATGTCAATGTAACTGGAGTTCAGATAAAATAAGTCAACCCACAACTTTCACTCTTATTTCTTAAGTGAACTAAAAGATGACATGCCCGGGGTTTCATGTGACCACGTGACAATGAAAAGATAAACACCATACCTAACCTTTCAGTGAAGGGCAATTCCTTTTGGATCACAAGATCTGGAATTAGAAGAACTGCGTTTAAACCCTCCATATACTACTACCAGGTGTGTAATTCTGGGCAGGTCATTTGAACTTGAATTTCCATTACTTCAATATAGGTCCAATAAGGGTACCTGTCCCACCTTCTTTAAAGGTTGTTTTGGAGTGTAAATCAAATGACATAATGCAGTGCTTTGTGAAGTCCAAAGCAGGGTACAGGATGCCAAAAGGAGTCATCTGTAAGGTACCAGGGAAAGGGTCACCACATTCTCTTTCATCTCCTCCCATTATAAACCAACAAACTGGTGGAGAGAGTGATGACAGCAATTAGTTTGGGAAGCTCTGAGATAAGGTTTTAACTTACTCAAGGGTTCCTCCTGCACTATTCAAGGCAGCTTGAGTTACCAGGCATCAGCTTTTCTGCTGGGTTCCGAGTGAAGGGATTCAGTAGTGCAAGATGCAGCATATTCAAAAGGAATATCTCTTCTCAAAGAAAAATAAATAAGTAAAATCTTCCCTTGTCTCCCAAGATCCTTTACAGGTAGGACACTTTTCCGTCCTCCCTTTTTCTTCCAAGTTCTTTAAAGAGATTTGTTCTTTATGTTTCTGACCCTATCTCTCACCACTCATTCATTCTTTCCCCAGAAGCTATCTGGTTCTGCCTCAGCTGAAACTGCACAGGCCGAGATCACCAACAATTTCCTTGTTGCTAAACCCGGGAGACTTTTCACCCCCCAACTGATTGACCTCTCAGCAGTATTAGATCTATTGAACACCCACTTTTTGCATGGCTCTCATGAATTTACCAACACAATCTCTTTGGTATCTCTCCTTTATTTCTGGGTGCTCCTTTCAGTCCCCTTTATGAGCTCCCCTTCCTATGCCCATATCATAAATGTAGGTATTCCTCCATTTTCCCCCCAAAAAACCTCTTATTTAGTTCTTCTTCTGCCTGAGTGATCTCCATTCCTGTGGCTTCTGGTATAATCCATGGTAGATGAGAAACAGACTGTTCTCCTGTGCATAGACTCACACATGCAACTGCCTTTTGGATGTCCTCTAACTTCTCATATACAAAACCTGAACTCTTCATCTTACCCTCAACCTGCCCCTGCTCCTGGCATTCTCCATATAGCGAAGGATATCATTTGCTCCAGAAAGATGAACATCATCCTTGACCCTCCTGACTTCCTCACCCACAAACACTCCAAATCAGCAAGTCATATTGATTCTGCTTCTACGAGGTCTGCCATCTATCCATTTTTCTCCTTCTTTATTGCTTACTTCAGACACCGCTACCCAGTCTTCCACTCTTTAGTCTTGCCTTCCACTAATCCATTTGCCACACTGCAGCGAGGTGGGCTTTCTAAAATTAAAACTTTCTTATCTTCTAGATAAACTATACACTCCTTAACATTGCCTGTAAGAGCTCACGGCCACTTACTTTCTTGGGCTTATTTCTTAACCTCCCTATCCACACCCCAGCCCCCAACTCACAGGCACACAACTTGGCTAATTTTAATTCAGCCTTAAGGTCTCTGCTGAGGTATCACTTCTTCCCTACCTCTCACATCCGTTTTGGATGTCCCTACTATGTGCTCTTGTGGCACTCTGATTTTCTCAATTATAACACTTTTCATTCTGGGTAAAAATGGCCTGGTTACTTCTGTCTCCCCCACTAGACAATAAGCTTCATGAAGTCAAAAATTGTGCCTGTTTTTTCAAGACTGTATACATGGTTCCAAGTACAAGAGCTCTGTGCCACGGCTCAAATCTTACTTGCTTAATTAATGAATCAATGAATCCCTCCTAGTGGAAGAGAAATTGTTCTAGAAAAGTTAAAGTACTAATAAAAATGGATCATGAACACATGGGAGGAGATGATTTAGCTAATTTCCTGGAGCATAAAAACTCCTAGTTACATTTCTGATGTTTTCTAACCTATAATACATGTTCCTTGTTCTGTGACTGAAAATCTATATTCATAATCACATTTGCAGACCTCAAGGTGAAGTGAACATTTAGCAACTTCCTAGTTAGATAAATGTCCAAAAGTAAACTGGATAAGGCTGAACAGGGCAGCTTTAGTTTGTACTGAATTATAAATTGGTTACACTAATCAAGATAACTGAACAAATAAATCTCTACCATACTCATAAATATGGCGTATAAGTGGGGTATTCAATTTGAAATACGTAACTCAAATTAAGTTAATGAGTATCTGAAAAACAAATAAAATGTTAATGAAAATAGCATGCCTGACATCTCAATGCAATGGCCTCTATATTTAGACTTTGGTCTTTGCTCTTAATTCATGCTGCTATCAAGATTAATTACACTCAAGGACCAAATAAAGTTCTTAGCTTATTGTCAGAATGAAGGTAAATTACGTGGGGTTTTATTTTTTATTATTGTCTATCTGGTAATATCTACAGTAGCCAATGAAAAATAACAAACATAATGCATGGAATTTACCACTGGTGGTCATTTTTATTACATTCTCACTCAGTAGTCAGTCCTGTGAATTATTTAGCATGTACCAGAAGCTTCAAGCTAGAATATAATTCAAAATCCACTCTAAAAGAAAAAGGAAAAAGAAAAAAGCAATTCCTTGGTAGATAACCCTCCATATAGTGTCTTTTAAGAGGTTAACGTACTCCATGAAGAAAATCGTCATTTAGCTAGCAGCCAATGGGGAAACAGATACTTTCTGTACTTTTCTATAGGTGTGGGACGATAAGGTAAAATGAAAATAGGAAAGAGAGCCAGTGAGGAAAATGAAGGAGCAGCAGTGGTCTGATGCTCTAGAAACTGTCTAGAGATAGGGTATCCTAAAAAAATCTGCCCAAATGATGTAACCTTTTCTAGGTTTCTATTAAAATCAGGTCTTCTGAAACTAGTAATTGAAGTAGTAACCATCTACCTGCCTGCTTCTTAACAACTAGTTGTATGACTAGACTTTAAGTACTAGGCTACACAAATGATTAAACTGGAATAGAGTATATCAAGCATCTAAAATTATTCAGTAAATATTACTTTTGTATGTTTTCTTAATGTAGATGTTACTGGACTAGGCCCAGCTTGGTTTTCCTAGTCATAACATGAAAGAGGATTTTTTTTTTGTTTTGGTTTGGTTTGTTTTTTTGCAAATGGTTACATATCCATTATAGTTCTTTATTTTCCACTTGTATAATTAATGTAGGTCTATAACTCAAAGTCTAAAATTCATCAATCTATGAGAAAACAAAGATTTTTAATAAAAATTCAATCTTGCACCTTCTTTTTCCCACTATTTCATTATGATATTCAGCGATCCTTCTACCACAAAGCTTTCACTGATTACCCCATCGAGAAAAATTCATCCAACTTTATTTTCAAGCTTTCCAACAATATTTGTCATTTCATATCTCATAGTTTTTATTTTAAAAATCACTTTCTGCCACATATTTAAGTTACTTATGGATTTTTATGTTCTCCATGATTTGTCTGGACAATGTTTCAGATTCACTGTATTCCTCAGAAGGCAGAAACTTAACAGCTTTCAAAATAATGTTTGACTATTGCAATTATAAACAACTACCACATGTTTGTTGTTCACCGTTTTGAAAATACAGAAAAGTATAAAAAGGAAAATAAACAAGCCTATTCAGCCTCCCCAATGGGTGACCGTTTTGGCCCCTTTCCTAGTTAGGCAGATCTGTTTTTTAAACATAGTTGACAGCATATTGTAGATACAGTTTTCTATCCTATTTTTCTCCATTCTCCCAACACCTTTCCACAGTTAAAATTCTTCATAAATATCCTTTTAAATGTCTGTGTAACATCATATCTTTTAATGATACCATAATTAATTAAACTGTTCCCCTGTTAGTGGGCATTTAGACTATGCTCAATATACAACTTTTCTAATTAAAACCATTTAAGCATGTGTGAACATTAACTTTTAAAATATTTCTCATAAGTTCCTTTGGATTGATTGCTAGAAGTGGAATTACTGGATCAAAGGAAGGAGCATTAGTAAGGTTTTTCATCCATTCAGCCAACGAGCTTTTCAGAAACTTTGCATACCCCTCATGGCATCTGAGACTGTCTGCTCTACTGCACACTAACTCAAGTGGAGAGTCATAATTTTTAACAATCCACGTAAATTTGATAGCTGGAAAAATGGTATGTTGGTGTGGTTTCAGTTTCGTTTCTTTGATTAATGGTAAGAGAATGTATTTTCACATGTCTATTAGCCATTTCATTTTCTTCTATGGATAGTCTGTTCCTGTCTCTTGCCCATTTTTCTGCTAAAGTTTGTATTAGTTTTCTATCAGTAAGTAACACGTTTTCACAAACTTAGTAGCTTAAAACAATACCCCTTCACAATTCTAAAGGTCTCTCTGAGTGGGCTTGGTTGCATCCTCTGCCTAGGGTCTCTTAGACAAGGCTGAAAACAAGGTGTTGGCCACACGGGGCTCTTAACTAAAGGCTCTGTTAAATAATCCAGTTATAAGCTCATTCAATTTGTTGGCAGTCTCCAGTTCCCTTTAGCCCCAAGTCTAAGATTACAGTGTCCATGCTGGGCCACCCTTAGCAACTCCAGGCCTCTAGCATTTTTCAAGGTTGTCCCCATTCCTTCTCAAGTGCATCTTCTATCTTCAAAACAGCAATGACATATTCAGTCCTTTTCAGGCTTCAAATCTCTCTGATTTCCCCAGCCAGAGAAAATGTTCCACTTTTATGGGCTCTTGTGATTAGTTTAAGCCAACCCTGATAATTTCCCCATCTTAAATTTAACTATGCCGTATAACAACATAATCAAGTGACTTTTCATCATATTTACAGGATTAGGATGTGCAATCTTGGTATAGGAGCATTTCTAGGATTGTGCCATAGTCTCTTAGGTGTTATTTCTTATAATTGTGCTCTTTATGATGTCTTAATTGCATGAATTTACCAAATAAATGAATCTTACTCCATGACTCCAATCTTACTCTGATGACTCCAGAAGTTGCATTTTCGCAATGGCAAAGGCAACAGTTGATAGGGCAGCTATGTGCTAATAAAGATTTTGAATACATAATTTTGCTAACATTAATACTTTTTAAAATTTTTAATTGTGAGAAAATACACGTTATATAAAATTTACCACCTTAACTATTTTTAAGTATACAGTTCAGTACTGTTAAGTATATTCACACTGTTTTGCAACCAATCTCTAGAACTCTTAATTTTGCAAAACTGAAACTCTGTACCCATTTAACAACTCTCCATTTTGCTCCACCCTCCAATTCCTGGCAACTGCCACTTTACTTTCAACACCAGTATATTTTTATTTTATATATTAATAAACATATACATATAGCAATTACTACATTCACTGTCTAAGTACTTTAAAAATATTAACTCATTTACTCCTCATAACAATCTTATGAGATTGGTATTTTTATTATCCTCATTCAACAGATCAAGAAATATAGCAAGTAAAATGTCCAAGGTTGTACATTAGGAAGTGGCCAAGAAGGAATTCAAACCCAGTCTGGCTTTATAGTTCTTGCTATGAACCATTATATTGTGAAAATAATCATTGTAAAGACAAACTCTTCAGGCAAAATAGTATTTCCTTGATGTTCACGATTTAAAAACACTTCTTACGTTCGATTTAACTGAATATTCTTCCACTAACTAAAAGTTAGACTATGTAACCAAGGTGATATATGTCTCCTGACCTTTTAGCCAAGTTATGGTTAGGGCGTGTTCATGAAGTTAATGAAACAAAACTGCCTTGTTATTTTATTTTAGGTACACCAATTTTAACTTACATGTGGTTATTTTATAATAAAATATCTTATGAATGAATACAAATCACAGTTTACCACGACTACTGAAATTAAAATATTAAAGACAAAAAAAAAAAAACCCCACAAAAACAGGTGTTTCTTTTTTCCAAGGAGGAAAAACTTCCAAATAAGTTTACAACGCATAGCTCAATCTCATTTTAACCTGGTAAATTCGAACCTGTCCTGCTTTGCAAACTATAAATCTAGATCAGTTTTAATTTGTCATTCATTTGTATATCTCAGCAGTAACTTATTTTGTCTGTCGTTTGAGAAGTGAGTCTGAAATTTTCTTATCCTGACTTTTTAAGCTTAGTAATCCTCATAATAGACCAAATCATGCTAGTCATCAGTCACACAGTGTCATTTACTATCCATTAAAAATGAGCGGAGTCAACAGAAGGAACAATTCTTGTTTCTCTGGGAGCCTTAGCTCAATGTGAGTTAAAAGCTCTGCTGTGGTTTGTCTTCCAGGACCCAGGGGAAGAAGTAGGGAGGAAGGGAGCGGGGGTACTAAAAACAACGCGCACAGAACAAGATCTGCTTTTTCAACTGGTTTCTACTTATATACCTGATTCATAAAAATAAGCGGACAAAATATCATGTAATCTCCCCTCACCCATTATTCACTGCATTGTAGTGCAGTCTCCAGAATGAAATAAAAACGAGAGCATGGAAGAAACAGCAAAATCACCGCTACCCCAGGGAGCTTCTCGGATATTTACAAGGCTGTCACCCCCACACCTTTCCCATAATGAAGAGCCAGGCAGCACAGAAACAGGCAGATGCTCACCTGGCCACCGCTGCTTCTTTCCCGTCACCTGCGGGGCCTGCAGTCTATTCCTGACTGGGGCTGGGTTTCAGGAACCCGCCCGCTTCACCATGACAGCCGGGAACCATCTCCGCCCCGCTTTCTGTTTACAAGCGCTTCTCGCGGTCCCACACTTAAATGCTTCCCCCCAGCAGCCCTGGAAGCGAGACCCACACACATAAGGTTCCAGTTCACGAAGATGTCTTCCTGCCCGAAGACCTTAGAGGCCAGGAGAGGCCTTCTGACCGCACCCACCTGGCCCCCTTATCTCTTTGTTTTCTTATACAGTTTTTATCACACACATTTGAAAACAATGGAGTGTGTCAAGGAGTCTCCTCATTGCTCCGCCCAACGCCCAAATGATGTTTGTAATTGGAAAATTTCATTTGGAACAATACCAGGGACCGGACCCATATTTTAGCAGCTCCCTTGTCTAAGAGAATTACTCAGAATAAGTTTTCTGAAAAATAGGACTATTAGAAACTGGAGATTGCTTCTTATTTCAACTTTGGAGTTGCCATGAAAATCAATTTCACCGCCCTTTCATGTTGCAGCCAGTAGGCTGAAAGGGAATGGTTTTGAGGTGAGGTCTTCAACCTCCATTTGTATTACCAGCAGAACAGAACCACTGGCGGGTGACTTCGGTGCTCCTCAGTGAGAGACTCTACCTTTCCCCACAGTGACTTGGGCCAGTTTGCAAGAGGATATGGTGGTCTGGTTGGAAGACCTTACTTGACGTTTCCCACTTAACCATTTTCTCAATTTATAATTACACATTTATTTACCTCTTTTATTGGCTTCTCTACCCCCACTCCAACCTCATATATAAACCCTCTGAGGGTAGGATCTATTTCGGTTTCACTCACCACCACGTAATAGGCACAAAGCACAACGACCAATCTATATATGTTTGAATGAATTAATTAATGAAGAAATGGATGCAAAAAAAAAAAGAAAAAAAGTCAAAGGAAGCCAGAGAAAGTATCCTTGATAGAAATCGAAAAATCTCACATTTCTCCCAGAAAACTCTGCCAGAGGAAACTGTTCCTTTTATGCATGTTCCTCTTTAAATGCACTCATCACACTATACCAAATTCATCTTTGTACTCATCAATCTTCCTAGACCAGTGATTTTCAAACTTTACTACGTAACAGAATCTTCTAGAACAGTGCTTCTCAAACTTTAATATGTGTGGAGATATGTTAAATGCAGATTATGATTCAGAAGGTAAGCAGTGAGGCCTCTGCAGCTCTAATGAACTTCTAGGAGATACTACATTTTGAGTGTCAAGGCTCTTGGATGCTTGTTAAAAATGCAAATTCCTAAGTCATATGTACCACAGATTTTTATTCTGAAGGTCTACAATAGGCAAAGTAGTGAATTCTGTGATTTTAACGAGTGCCTTAAAGTGTTTCCAACAGAGATGATGTTAAACAAAAATCTTTGAGACCAAACGTTATACTGAAAAAAAGGATTTATTGAGCCACATGCTAGATAAAGGACCAAGTCTTGGGCCTGCAGTCTAAACTATCAGCAGCTGGGCTAGATGGAGAAGGCAAACATGTCCACCACCCCGGGGTTGACAGGGCTCTTGTATATGTGAGTTTGGGGAAGAAAGATATAATTTGTTTTGAAAGAATTTACGTTGGCTATAGATAAGGGGAGGAGAGAAAGGTGAAGCAGAGAAAGTTCAGGAATAGATAAATAGTCCATAAGGAAGAAGTACTTGTTGTTTCTGGATTGGTGGTGGGCAACAGTCTGGAAAGTTATTGCTTAAGTAGGATGGGTGTGTCTGGTGGTCAGCTAGTCTTTCTAGATAATTGCTGAAACAGCTGCCTGGAAGTTGATTTACAGTTTCAACATATATTCAAGAATGTGGGTTGTGTTTTGTTAGTTTCAGCTCCAGGCTTCTAACTGATTAATTTGCCTTGTCTTTTCCTCCCACCCTCTAGTCTGCTGTAATTTAAGTTAGGACATCCCAGAATTTTTTTCCTGTCAGTGATCAATGGACCACCCTTTGGGAAAAACTACACCAGTCTGTGATGTTTGAGGGCAGGGCAGGTCTCATGCTTTGATGTTGTTTTCCCACTGTGCATTAAACACAAGGTCTGGCACAAAAAAAATGCATTAAAAAGCCACATTTGCAGAATGACTGAATTTACTATCACTAATACAGATCCTCAGCATATAACCAAGAGAGTGATACCAGGAAAAGGATAAAAAAGCAAAGGCTGACAATAATCTTAGCTTGGCAGTTGCTGGCTTATAGGCCTCCATCTGGTCAGCAGGGGACATTTTGCTCCTCTCAATTTAAAATATTTAAATTGATGTGTCCATTCAAAATGCTGTCTGCTAACAGTAGCCCTATCATCTTTTTTTTTTTTTTAATAGATCTTATTTTGTAGAGCAGTTTTAGGTTCACAGCAAAACTGAGCAGAATGTAGAGTTTCCACGTACCCCCGGCCCCCTTACACGCACAAAGCCTCTCCCGCTATCGACACCCTGCACCACAGTGGTGCATTCGTTGGAATCGATGAACCCACATCAACATGTCAATATTACCCCAAATAGGGCCAACTATCTATTTATACCTCTTAGACCTCACAGTTATACTACCAATTAAATCCCTGTTTGCTCAAGGCAGTTTGTGTTGTTTTCTGTCACTTAGGACTAAAGGCATCTTGACCCCAACATTCCACCTTTCCAGACTTAGCTCTCATGTACTCCTTTCGTCCCACTCTATACCCAGACTCACATTTTGTTTTATAGTTTGCTAATTTTTTCTCAGCTTTATTATGGTATAATTTATATATAATAAAATTCACCCATTTCATGTATACAGTTTGACTTTTAGCTGTTGTGTATAGTTGCGTTAGTGCTATTACGATCAAGATATAGAATATTTTCAACACCATAAAAATATTTATCATGCTTCCAACATGCCCCTTTGTAATCAGTTTCTTCCCACCAGTCCAAAGCAGCTACTGATCTGATTTTTATCACTAATTTTGTCCTTGTCTAAATTTTTATATAAATAGGATAATACAGTGTGTAGTTTTATCATGTAGCTGGCATCTTTCACTTAGCCTAATGCTTTGGACATGTATCCATGTTGTTGGATATATATCAGTGGTGTGTTCCTTCTGCCACTGCAGGGTGCTTTTTTTGGATTTCTCCATAGTTGTATAGCTTGTTCATCTAGATCCTAGGCAATTTTTCCTCACTGCTGCTCCTTGTTTCCATCATAACTTTGATTTGGTCACCAAAGGAATGAACAGAGCCTCTAACGTCTACGCCTTTTTTTTCGGTCCTTCCAGACTCACATATTTTACCACTCCTGGATACTCTTTTTTTCCCATTATTCTGCTTTAGGCTCCCCATTATATCTCCTTCTGTATCATCTGAAGGGCGGGGACCTTGTCTAACTCATCTTCGCACGTTCCACAACATTTATCGTGGTTCCTAGTAAATGATCTCGATAAATGTGTGTCTAAACAAAATGAAATACCAAATGACAAGTAAGGAGATATTATTATATCCTTTCATTAATTTTTTTCCTTTTAGCCTTCATTTACTAAAGTAATAGACAAGCCAGGATTCAATAAACAATGCTGTCTGCCAAGAAATAAAACAAAAGTCTCACCAAAAAATGTTTTAAACTTAATTAGAAAAAGTTTGCAGCTTAACATTTGCAAACTAAGTATACCTCACTCCATCTCCCCAAATATGCCCAAGTAAAGATGATTTGGATATCCATTGTGAACAAGACAAATTGTCTTATTAGGTAAGTTAAAAACATTTGAGACGTAGAAAAGTCATAAATGGAGTCACTTGTCGAAAGTACAAATGAGCCTGCTATTCAGCTTGTAGGCACCCACAAGGCCATACCCATTGTTAAAATATTAAAACAGTTCCATGCATGTTGGTACGTTGCTTCTGTCCTAAGCTTCCTCTGTGTCCCAAGTCTCTTTCCAAGGAAACTCTGCTCTACCATCTTAAGATACAGCACCCAAAGAATTAATATCTGACTCTATTTTGCTAGGAGGGGATATATAGGACACTGCTCTTGCATTAGGACCAGGATTCTTTCTGATTAATTAACAGTCAGACCATACATATTTTTAAGATTTTTGACTATCACTCCTATATCCAGAAAAAAAAAGTGAAAAGCCTTTAGCAAAGCAAAATAGTCAATTATTTCCCACCCTACCACCACATATTATGTCTTTTTTAACCAGAAAGATTTATAACAAGTAGTAGAATCTTACAGAAAAACTTCTTTAATTGGGCAATTTGAATGTGGTTCATTTTAGTCATTCAACAAGCATGTACTACAGGAATTTATTGTCCTCTAGGTAGGGGGTTCGTGGGTTCATGATGGCTCATATAATGGTTAATACTAACCAGGAGTCTCCATTAAAAGCATAACTATTGAGAGAATGGTCCTTGTATAAAGTTAAAACCTTATACAAGGAAAAGTATCTCAGTCTTGACATGGGAGAGAAACTTTTAGTATGTTATATTCTCAACTTCCATCTGGGAAAAATCCTAGCATTCCTAATAAAATGCCTAAGCAATCTGCAAAGTTTAGATAAACTTTAACAGCATTGAGAGTGGTCACAGGTTGAGTTCCCGGGGAAGTAGACTTTAAGAGAGTTCAGCATGTAGGGGATGCCTTCAGGATCAGTGTGTGTATGGGAGGGATGGGAGCAGAATTGGGTAGAGAGAGAGGTACAGCTGTGAGGCCCAACAGTGAGCTCCGCCAAACTCCTGTTAAAAAACAAAAATCAGCTGAGTAAATGTTCTTATTGGCAAAGATCTTACTGGCTTTATTCAATAATTCAAGAATTGGGCAACATCCCATCTAGCAAATAGAAAGGAGCTCTGTGGAGCTGTACAAAATGAAAGACTTTTAAAGGCAAAGGGAAGGGAGACAGGGAACTAACACTAGCAAAAAGTAGATTGCTTGTTGCAAGGTCACCTCCCTTTAGGGGAAGGCAGGGGTTTATCAGGCAGATTACATCACAGTGCTCACCAGGTAACTCCTGACTGATTTACGATTCCATTCCTAGGAGAGCTGAAACTGTAATTCAGTCAAGTATTAAGTCTTGGCTTGGTGACATGGAGCTTAGCATAAGTGATTCCATTTCAGGCCTGTTGTCTTGTTTTTACCACCCATGGTGACCTCAGTGACAGAGTGGCCCTTCAGAGGCTTCGGGGTAGTCCTGAATTGGGCCAAGAATAGTAGTACGCTGGCAAGCTGACTCTCAGAAAAAAAAACAACAAAAGTTCTGATTTGTTAGTATTTGCCCATTTCCATGGTCTAAATACCACAGCGTGCCTAATTTGAAGCTCTGGATGTCACGTTACTGAACACAGAGTTGTAGATGTGCACAGTCAGGCCTCTAGAGTCCGCAGAAGCCTGCTCCAGCACAGCACTGACTGAGGCAGCCAAGTCTTTACACTCTTACATCCACCAGCCAATGGATGTGGGCCACTGGGAGGGGGTGTGGCCTTGGGCTCGCTGCAGTTGATACAATCTCCAAAGGAGCTGACCACTGAAGGCAATCTGCTGACAGCACTCCCAGAACCTGGGGCAATAAGACCTTTTTTAAAAAATTTTATTTATTTTAATTAGTTTCAAGTATACAGTACAATGGTTAGACATCTATATAGTTTGTAAAACGATCCCCCTAATTGTTCCCTCCCTCTCCTGACCCTTCACCTAGCCAATGTATTAATGCTTACTGCATTCCCTATGCCGTGCTCCCCTTCCTGTGGCCATCCATTAGCTACTTATCATCAACAAGTCCTTTTTTGATGGGGGATCTGGGCAGCCTGTCAGAGAGTCCACCACATTTGTTCTGGGAAACCAGTCACCTGCCCACTCAACTGTCAGTCAAGAGTCTAGTCATCTTTCACTTTGATATGGTAGAGCTAATATACAAACAGATGGAAAGATCTCCAGCTGTCACAAATAGTAAGTATCCAGAACGTGATGAAGACAACAGAAACTTTAAAAGTTCAGAAAATTGAAGGGAAAATGAACCTGCACAGATAGGACTCTATAAAAAAGCAAGGGTTTGAGCCTGCCTTGAAAGAAAAGTAGAATTGAGGTAGAAAAACAGAGGAGTTTGAGCAGAAGGTGCATTGCCTTGTGATTAGAAGCCTGGCCCTAGCACTTACCAGTCCTCAGGCCTTGCACAAATTTTCTTTGTGCCTCAGTTTTCCCATGGATAAAATGGGGATGGTGATAATAATAATAATAATAATGTAATAATAATATTATCTACCTCAGAATATTGAAATAAGTTATTGCATAGAGCTAAAAGTGAAGATACTACACTGCAGAGTAGTATTAATATATTATATACACATGTATACAATAAGCAGTGAGGACACACTGGCAGCTGGATCAGTCCCCAGGAAAACAAGCCCTGGGGAAAAAGCCCATGTGGCCCTCTGGACAGGCTCCTGGTTTGGTGGGGGGGCAAGGAATTCTGAGATCCTTGCCCAGTCTAGAAGGAGGGGGCTCCAGGAAGCTACCTCCTTAGCTAAAGAGAAATGCAGTCGGGGGAGACCCTAAAGCCAAGCGCAGGTCAGCAGCCCAGTGGCCCGGGGCACTTCTTGGAGTTCTACAGGGGAATCAATTCTTTTAATGTGATTTTCCAGCTCTAGTACATATGGGATCGTGATAAAATAATTATGTCATAAGAGAGGCTTTGCTATATTAGAAAATGCCCTGGACTGGGGGTCAGGACCTCTGAATTATAATCCTAGCCACAAAGCCTAGGATCATGAATTAGACTTATTATAGGGATTATTCCTCCCAGCATCAAGCACCATGATGGCCCACAGTAAGATCTAATGAATAATTTATACTTGTAATGTTGAAGACTATTGAGATTTCAGATTCAATTTGGTTTTCAAGAGTGATTTTTAAGAAGGTTTTAAAAAAAATCCACCTCAAGTTCCAAGCCTGTCCCTAAGAGCTGGGTGCCTCATCTCTTACATTGTCTAAAAGTCTTCTCTCCTCTCCCCACAGAACCAAATAAACTTTACACTGGAATGGAGATTACTGATACAAAAGAGCCCGATGACCAAAATACTGGGTTTTCAGCTCCTGCAGGATGAGTCCTTATTTCATGCATTGTCACTAATTATTATGCAAATACAGGTTGTTACATAGGTTGTCAATGGTGTGCAAACAAGAAACCTACATCTTTCAGGTAAGTGTTTGTAAGTTTATGCTTCTGAAAATAAATAACATCAGAAATTTAAATTAATTTAAATACAGAAAGAGCCCTATGCATCAGTGGTTCACAGTCATTAAAATGAAAGGCAGACCAAAGTTTAAGGGAGTGAGAACTGAATGGAACATCCTCTTAATCTTCCCAAGTAGAATATTTCCTTGCCTGTGGTGTCTTTCTAGAACCCAGAAGTGTGAAGTGGCTCTTTTTATCCTGTCGACTGCAGTGTTATCATTCTTCCCAGGAGGGAGAGAGGGAAGGAGGGAGAGAAAGACACAGACAGATAGACAGAGTTGGAGGTGGCTTTGTGAGACTCACTGAGCTGCATACAACTCATTCCTCTGTATTTGTGTAACTGGAGTCATCCCACTTTATGCTGGCTTGTTTTCACAATCAGTTTGTTCAAAAACTGTCGAATCAGACCATTGTGGGATGCCTGAAAAAAGTCCTCCAAAGATGGTCAAGAGCAGGATTCAGCCAGATTTGATTTGCTATAGTGTTTCTGAATGTTGTTTTATACATTTTTATTACAAAGTCGCTCGTGATTGAACTTACAGTGTTGGAGAACTTGACCTTCCTAAATAAATTAAGGTTGACCTTTTCCTACCTTTTCTGTCCAGGACACGACTAGTCTTCAAATATAACTACATAGTCTAAATATCAGCAAAAAAAATTTGCAAGCATCAGGAGAGCGGACCACAGAGAAAAATATTACAAGGATCTCAGCATTCCTATTAGTTTTGTCCCTTACTCTTTTTCTTCCACATTTATAAAGCTTTTCACATTTTTCAGCTCTGACCAGTAGACATGTATTGGGGTGACTTTATATTGTGTGCGTTACTGTGATATGGGACTTGAAGTTCTTAGAAAGAATAAGTTTAAAATCACATCCTACAGAGAAATGCTTAGTAAATACGAATGTGAGGCACCATCTACAAGCATTTAAGGGGATTCCCTGCCATTTTCAGGAAGAGATCACACCCAACAGATGACCCAATAGAAACAGTAGTGCCTTTGACTTGTGGGGGAGGAACAAAATTTCTTCTACCCTCAAGGTTCTTCTGGCTGGTCTAATAATCAAACAGACACAAGACAGATTAGCAAGAGAAAATAACCTAATTTAATTCATACATCTGTATGAGAACCCTGCATACATGAGAGAGTTAGAGACACCACATGTGTGAGAGGTTCAGAGCTAGAAAGAGGGATTGAAGTATACAGGTCATCCTGAGCTAGAGATGAGATAATGTATCTTCGCGGCTTCAAAGGGTCATTGCAGGAAGATAAGAAGAACAGATGTTTACTAATTAGAAGTTTGCCTTGCCCTATAGATAAGTCAAAAGAGGTTATCACTGATCATTTCTTGTTATGGGCAAGGCCCCTGATTCAAGTTCTAGGTAGTTAAAAGGAGAGGCTGAAGTTTCTCTTGACCCTGAAGCTAAAATTGCCTTTAGCCCAAAGTAATCTGCATACCACTGAGGCACATATTGGGGTGGCTCATTCTGAACCCCTACAAATTCCTGGGAGGTATGAGTTTATAAAGGAAAGGAGAAAAAGAGAGAGAAAGCAACTTTAAATCTGACCTGTATCATAAGCTGAACCCCTCAAAGACACACACACACACACACACACACACACACACACACACACACACTCATTGGCACACAGACACACACAGAGTTTGCTGTTCTTCAGCTAATGGGATTGGCACCGCTTAAAGCAGACTGCTTGGTCATTGTCTGCGACCACAGCAAGAGAAACATTATTTAAAGGCCATTCAGACCCTAAAAGAAGCGGCTGAGCTGAGTAAATTATCAGAGACTCTCCATTAACTAGGGCATCTCTGCTCTTTGTCTGAGTTGGTTTAATAAGGCCCACTAATGGGACCATGGGGGCGGGGCACACTAATGACTCTAAAAAAGCCCCTTCTTGGCTTCTTTATTTTGGGGGACTGTCTTTAGAAATTCTGACAGGAAAGCCAGAAGTTACCATACTGTAAAATGACCTTCACGAAAACTTGGTGTGAATCCCTGCTGCTTAGGACACATATTTTCAAAATTAGGAAATATCTCTGTCTTTTTCACTCTTCTATTCCAAGGTGATTTCTCACCGCTTCCTCTTACCTGTCCTTGGCCCTTAGGTTTTTGGGAGTTCGTGATTGGAAACAGCATCTCTTAATGGTAGTAAGGCAGAATGACACTCCTAAGCAATTTCTTGAGCTTAACTGCATCTACTCATTTTCCAGTGGTCTACTTCTCTAGGAAAATCACCTGTCTCATTATTTGTTTTAGAATATAAAGCTAGAAGTCGACCACATACTTCCATTTCAAACTTAGGATGGCCACCTAAATTCAAACTGCTGTATTATAATTGGTCAAATTTATAACGAAAGCCTCAAACACCCGCCTTTCCTGGAGGCTTGCATCTCATAAATAAGAGGGACCCATGTGTTATTAGTTTGGGCTGGGAAATGGTCCAAGCTGTCCACTTCTCATTTCCCCTGTTCCAACCCCAGACCAAGCTTCCATCTTCTGTCTTCCGATGACTGCACTAGGCTCCTAGCTGGTCTCCTAGCAGCCCTATTGTCTTCCACCCACCCAATCCATTCTCTCTACAATGAGCCAGAGTAACTCTTTCAAAATAGAAATCTAATTAAATGTTTTAGTGGCTTCCTACTACCCACAAAAATTCTTAAAGTCACCTATGATTCCCATACGTGGTCTGGCCTTTTCTTCCTCTCTAGCAACATCTTGCATCATGCTTCTCCCAGCTGGACCAGCTGCTACTGCGGCTCTTTTCAGTGAATGAACATGTCGTGCTCCTTCCTGCCACAGGGCCTTTGTGCATCCTTTTGCTTGAAATACTCTTTGCCTTGGTATCCCCCACTCATCTTTCAGCTTTTTATCTCAGTAGTCAGATCTCAAGGAAAGCCTTTCTTTATTTCCCTTTCTGGGTTGACAACTTCTATTTTATGCATTTATAGCACCAGATGCTCCTTTTTCACAGCACTGCTGCAATTAAATTTATATTTGTTTGGTTTTACATTAATAACTACCTTCTCACGAGACCGTGTCATGATAATAACCATAAGCTCCATAAGCCATAACTATGTCTGTTTCTGTGCATCATTATATTCTCATAGCCCAGGACGATGTCTGTGACCTGAATGCTTTGTAAATATTTGTCATGCTGTAGATAGTAATTCAAAGTACTGTGCCCCACTCCTTGCACATTTTCAATTTTTCAACTAAAGTTTGTTCCCTGCGAGTTTCCCATGACAATCATATTTGGAAACTACCTTTGTCCCATATTTTCCCTTACCAGCATAATATAGAGGATCAGGTCTTCTTTCCTATGGGATTAAAGACAAATTCCTAGTCATAGAGGTAGAATCAAAAACACATTCTTATTCCCTAGTGAGTGGACATTTATTCAGTAACATAGATCCCTAAGGCGTAAATAAACATAAGCTTTAATGATGTCTCCTATCTTCTCAAGACCCAGTGGGAAAGAAAATGAGGTGTATAGCCTAAGAGGAGAGCCAAGGATTGAGATTCTCTGCACTTCAGACATACTGGCACAGAGATAGGTGGGTGAGATTATTCTAATTGTCTATGGTTCCTAAGAAAATGGGACTTTCTCTACTGGTTGGAGAAAGAGGAGGTGCCTCAGCAGGTACAGAGAAACATCATGGCTTCGGTGTGCGCTCTGTTGCCTGCTGGCTGTTCTGGAGAGGTGGCCATCAGGCTGGACCAGCTTAGTGTTACTGACTTGCATTGAGTGGGATCAGGCATTCATTCAGTGGGTTGACCATCGTGAAGTCAACTGCACACTTATATTTCACATTTAGTTACGACCATCTAAATTTAGACTGTTCTACTATAATCAAGTTGCGTCACCCAGCCTCAGGATTCCAGTAATTTAAGAACAGTCTGAAGATTAAAGCCTTATTGTAAAGTTGTGTTCTCTGAGAATCTGAGGCTCCATAAGGAATTGTCCTTCCGAGGCTGGTATGTATGTTGTCATTTAACCTATGTTAAGTCACATAGTCACACATGGATTCCAGATGCAATCAAGTTCAGAGCCAGGGACAGAAAGTTTTCTGGAGCTGGTACTAGTGGAAGAGACTCCTACAAATTCTTACATAATATTTACTCCTGTCTAAATTACTGGGAAAACCTGCAAACTTCCAAGCTTTGGTTAGCATGTATCCTGTGAACATCTCCGGGGTCCCAAAGTTCAGAGGACACAGAAGAGTTAAAAAAAAGGTGACTAGCCACAGGAAACTAACAATCTAATGAAAGAGATTGGTGTTTTATAAAATGAATGAATGAAGCAACAGAATATAATGAGTCCTAATTTGTTGAGTTTTAGACTAGTGCCTTTAAAAATGTGATCCACAACCTGCAGCATTGATGTCACTTGGGAGTGTCGTTAGAAATGCAAACTTTGGGGCCCTACCTCGGTCCTCCTGAATTAGGATCTGAGGGTGGGGTAAAAAGAGCTGTAACAAGCTCTCCAGGGATCTGATACACACTGGAGTTCGAAAGGCATTACTACAAAAGTTGAGGAAAGTAGAAGTCCAAATGGTTTGAGAGCCAGGAAGAGTTTCAAGGAGACCCTTGTTTAGTCTGGGCCATTCTTGAAGGTCAGGTAGTAGAATTTAGACTAGTGAAAGGCTCAGGGGAAGGCATTCCAGGCAGAAGGAACAACAGGAGTAAGAGCATGGAGAGGAAAAATGAACATGGCATGGAGGGGGACTGACTGGGAATGGTATAAAGGCATAGGCCAGATCTTGTAAGAAAGTGAGTTTTGGAAAACATGTTGCACATACAATATGCATATAGGCACATACAATATGCATATAGACACATACATATCTACATCTAGTTTTTTTCTCATTTTAAAGGTAATGTATTTTTTGTATAAAAGCATAAAATATTAGATAAGCATATAATATAGAAAAATGTAGAATGTTTTCCCATCATCTCCTCACCAGGAGGATAAAAAAAGGTAAAATCTTGATGTGTTCATTTTGGGGGGGCAATTTTTTTCTATGTATAGTCTAATAACCCCCTTCCCTCACCAAAACAAAAAAAAAACCCAGAAAACAAACAAACAAAAACACCAAATAGTCAAATCCTCTATCCACAGCTTGGCAAATCCTTTTGTTCACTTCACGATACATTCTCCACACCTGTGTCAGTCTTTCCCTGTTAGTCCTAAAGATCTGCCGTGTTCTTTTTAATGGCCTTATAGTATTTCACTGTGTAATGAGGTATGGCTTAATGAAGTGCCATTTCATATCACTGTTGGCTCTTACGCTGGGAAGAATCTGATGATAGGGATGTTTTAGAATGTAGCTGTGAAGATGGCTGTGCAATGTGGAATGCTCAAACTTTGAGAAGATGAGCTGGAATGGAGGCCTGGATGCTCAAAGTGGGCTGCCATCTCTTGATAGTAAACTTATTCCTCTTATCTATATCCATCTCCATATCTATGCATATTTTTACCTATATCTTCATATGTGTATCTATCTGTATACGTATAACTGTATCTATAGGTGTATATCTATATGTATATATTTATACATATATGTATATCTTTACCTATATCTCTATATATCTATCTATTTATAGATGTATATCTATCTATGTATGTATATCTATGTCTATGCCTGTATCTACTTAGCATTAAATCTCATATAAAAGCAAAATTTAAGACCTTGGCCCAGACTTTTCAAGAAGTGTCTTTTTAAGGGAGACCATTATCAGCTCCGCAAGTTTGTCGTCAGTAAGTGGCTGTTTCTTCAGGTTGGTAAGGGAGACTTTCGGCCTCTGCCTGTCCCTTCCTCACAAGTTTGGAAGTCCCTATGATCAGCAACTTCATCATCCTTGGGGGTAGGATTCCAACATTTGAATTTACGGGGATACAAACATTCAGACCCCAGCATGGATCTTTCTCATGCTGTAGCGCTAGAGCTATTAAAACATAGTGATTCTCAACCACAGGTTTCACCTCATGGGAAATTACCCCAAGTATACCCCAAGTTTATCTATTTTAGGATCTTTTCAGCAATGAAAGAATTTAATAGCTAGCATGTAATCTCCAGGCAATTTACCTAAACAATATCCATTCTTTCCCACCAAAAGAAACCCAATTTTATTTGGGATGACAATGCACCTAGCTAAAATAAAAAGACTTTAATTCCCATTCTCTCTTGCAGTTAGGAATGACCAGATAACAAGTATGGCAAATGAAATGTAAGCAGAAATCTGGTGGATGAGGTTTCTAGAAAATCCACCATTTTCCTCATATAAAAGGACAGATTTGGCTTGGTATGAGCATTTGCCTTTGCTTTTCTTGCTTCTTCTTGCACATCATGTCAACC
>NW_006442484.1:69127124-69169762 GCF_000325575.1 Pteropus alecto
GTTCAGCAGCTTTTGTGAGCTTAAGGGCAAAAGAGAGAAATGAAGGATATTGATGCAAAAAAAAACCCAGAGGGAACGAGCATCTCTGATGGCAATATGGAGATACTCTACCAGCCCTGCAGTGTCTATTACACACAAACAAACATTCCCCTTCCTGAGACAGTCAATGAGAGCATAATCCTAACTAATTAAACCACAGTTCTTTCTTTGGAGGATAATTAGAAAAAGAGAGATCTAGGGTCTGGCAGTTTTACAGATAGATTTACCAGAATTATTAAAACCGGTGGTAGAACAAGGACAAGCAATGGAGCAATAGAAAAACCAACTAAAAGTGGTCTGCTCTTTACTGTCACCATGTGCCAGCAAATGTCAACAAAGTCACTGATAAAATACTCCTCCCTGAGAGGTCTTTGGCCTGAATCCTAAACAATTGCCGAGGTACCCGAGTTTTAATAATATGCAGGTAAACTTCAACTTAGAACATTTTATTACTTATCCTTTAATTAACATTACATTCTACATGGACAGTAATTATAAGACCTCCCAGTTGTATACTGAGCTTTCAACACACGAGCACACTTAGGCTCATTTCAAAGGTTCAGGATTGCGCCAACTCACTTTAGGGACCCAGTTTGTGCTTCCAACCCTGGTGATACTACAAATGCCTGTGCTTTAGCAGTAGATTTGAAATAAATAATAACCATGATTGCAAAGACAAAATATCATAACATGAGTTAACTTCAGTTCTGTCATGCTTTGTCACTGTTTGGACTTTTGGTATTTAAAATATAAAATAGTGAAACGGTACAAACTGCAAGATGACATTTTTGATTGGCAAGTGCAAAATTTAGTTTATACGGGAAATATTTTACTGAATTTGAATATTATATTTAAAATAGAAATTTATTCTTGTTTTTAACTTGTCAATCTTTTGTAATTATTATCAAATTGTAATGTTATTATTCATTACTGTGACTGACCAATAAATATGTAGGTACAAGGGTATAAGGTTTTTTTTTTTGTCAAAAAAAATCCCTACATCATTGCAATTAAAAAGCATTAATGCATATTTCTCTTTTTTGTAATATAATATTTTTGCATATACAAAATTTAATAAATGATTTTCACTGTCTACATTTCTTTTCTGGCCAATGTTATTACTTGTTTTATTAAATGATTATTACTAATATTAATTTCATGATATAGAGAATGGGATGTTGAAAAATAACCTATTCTGCCACTGGTTAAAAGGACCTCAATTTTAATTGATTTTAATACCATCGTTGTTTCATTCTATGACTTACCAATTCATAAGTTTGTTAGAGTCCATGTTAAGTAATTTTTTAAAAGGGTACGTAGGCGGCACCCTTTCTGAGCAAAGAGAAGACATCTTTATATTGCTTTTCTCTGAATAAAACATTGCTAAATACTATTAGATTCAACCTCATTCCTTAGCATTCTGTGGGCATTCCTTCATTGTCATTAGGAATTTTGTGTGGCAGAGAAAGAAAAGCTTGTGACAAGTCTTATTTTTTTTTTTATTTGTTTGTTTTAGGTATTTTTTTCTTTAAGGGAGAAAATGGACATGGTAGCATTTCCACCCCCTTAATCTTGTGGTTCAAAAAATTTGCCCAAATGCATCCGAGTGTGGGTTTTTCTTAACTGATTTCAGCTGGGACGTGGTTTAGCACTTTCAATCTAGTGAAACATCTGTAGTCATTCATTCATTATCTTATCTAGGACCAACTTTATAATGGTTCTGATCTTTTTTTTCCTGACATAACTGCAGAACACAACACAGCCCGACTAGAAGTCATTCATCACTCATTACGGCACAGGACGTCTTCCTGGGCGATTCTGGTTGTGTCCACCAGGGCTGTGTCACACATCCTCATCCTCATCCTCACCCTCCAGTGGAGAATCACTCTATCATAGCTCTGGCAATTCTCTCTTTTCACTTGTTCCAAATTCCTCTTAAGAACAGTCGCCTCGTCCTTGTTTGCTCTCTATCCTTCGTTTGTGTCATCTGAACGTTTTCATCTCCTTGTCCTTTTCTCTGTATTTTGAGTTATTTAACTTGTTCCTCTACATCACTCTAGCATTGATTTTGTCGTGCCTCCAATATAGGTTTTTTTTTAAATTCCAGCATTCAGTTTTAACTTCCTTCCAATCTTTATCACATCGTTCTTCCTTAAAAAAAACCTTGTTGCATTTTCAATTCATCCCGATGTCTTCTCGTTTTATTTCCCTCTTTTAATAACTCATAAGCCTTCCCTTTTAAAAAATCTATCTTGGTCCTATTAAGGCTATCGGTTCCCTGATGTTTTTGTGGGCAAAAAAAGGGTTCTATGGAAAGTAACCTCAAAGGGTGATCTGATCATAATTTCCTAACTGGGCAGGTCATGCTGGGTAGTCATGCCCCAGGCATATAACTTCTTTAGTAAAAAGTTTTTCTTTGCCTTAAGTGAGTCCCATCCATTGTTTCTGTGCATCTAGGTTAACATGCCTTTGAAATAAACCACAACCACCCTCAAGAGGGCACATAATCTTAATTATCCTGTAGTCCAAACCCCGCCTTGCTTTCTCTCACCTCCAAATAATCTTCCCTACCTTCTCTCCTTAATTTCAAATGCAGAGAGAAACTGAAAACTATTATTATCGGAAGTATTTATCTCTGTCTGTTGAGCTCTTGCTTCCAGGTGTGTCTGCTGTTTGGCTCAAATAAATTTTTATAAAAATTCTCTACTGGTTTGGACATTTTTACATCACCATTTTCTTCAATATCCTACAGTGGGTCAGTTCCTGGGGCAAGCTCTTCTCTGGAGTCTCCTAGAAGTTGTTTCTTTTCTCCTATACTGCAAAAATTCTTTCCTAGGCTGCCATGTTTGGTTCTTACTCATCCTTGAATAAGGTAAGGTATGTCCAGACAAGCTTTATCCATGCTCTTGAATCCATTCCCTGTCAAGTGGTATAATGCTGGAATCCTCTTCTCAGATACACCTGGAGCAGATGTCACACGCACAGCTCTCAGACCAGTTTCCAGGTTTTTGCTAGCTTTCACTCTCTTGCGGTAACATCTGTCACTGGTGCCCACTCTGTGGCTATGCATCAAGCCCTTCCATCCCTTCCTTCTCCTAAGAACTAACACTACACCAACACCTATCATAACCACTCCCTTGCTTTTATTTCTATAGATCTATCATCTATAGGAGAATGCATTTCTAAACAATTGAATTAGTACTGACTTGTTAACTTCATTTATATGGAAGTTTATATTTTGGGGAGTCTTGTTCCTCTCACTCAGTTTAGTGCATCAGTGCCCTCCAGTCAAACAGGCACAATCCCACAGTTGAGGAATTTGGGTTCCTTCTTACAGTGAGAGAATGCACACCTGGGAACCAGGGGGCATCTCAGTAAGAGGCTGTTTAGATTTATTATAGGACTTGGGCTTGTGTTAGGTAATTTTGGGGAGACTTTAAAGCACTGTGGCTTTGCTCTGATTTGGATACCCCTGGTCAGGAAGTGGAGGTAATTCTGCGATGGGTTATTACACTAAATCTTACCTAGAGGGAAGGAAGACTAGACCAAGGCTAAAGCTACAACAGAGAAAGAAGCAGCAGTCACTCATATTAGTTAGATAAGAGGATATTTGGTCATTTTTGTGGTTTGGGCAATAATAGTCATATTTTGTCTGTGGTCAGATGTGATTACAGAGTAGTCTTGTTTTTGTCTTGATCTGTTGTGGTCACAGAATGGCCTTGTCCGATATTATATTGTGTGAAAGTATTTATGTTCAACAGAACTCCAAGGCCATCCTGTGAGTAGCCAACTGACAGTACCAGACCAGCTCCTGGATCTCAGGGGCTGCTTTCTCTCTTTCTCTAATGTTGACGTGATTCATCTGTATCATTATACGTAGTTATAGTTTATTCATTTTCACCACACATAGTATTCTGTTTCGTACTCACCATAATATGTATATTACAATACAACTATATTTTACTTCTTCACTCTACTATTGATGGACATTTGACTTGCTTGCAGTCTGGGGCTACCCCATCTCACTAGCTCGCTGCTTCATTTTCTGATGCTTTAAACTTAGTGGAAGGCAGAGAAAACTGCAAGCTCCCTAATTCACAACTACAGTGTTTTTCCTCTTTGCTTCCCTTCCCTGCACTGCACTTGGGGGGACCACAACTTTCACCGTGCCACACACTTTCTGCTTCATTTATAACTAGAGACTCTTGAAAAGTTTAAAATGGAGATCGGAAGGAGCCAGTAAAGAGAGAGATTAAAGATGGGGGGGAAAGAAGAGGAGGTTGGGAGGAAGAAAGAGAAATCCGTTGAGTGAGGGGCCTGGTCAGGTGAGAGAGGATGTGGACGCACTGGCATTTCTTCCATTGCAGAGTAAACACAAAGATTTGCTTGTTGGATGAGCTTATGAGGAATTAATTGTAATTACAGCAGTGGGCTGGGGAAGCTCCAGGAGAAAATTTGGGGTGAAGTTGAATCTTGAAGGAAGACTGACAAAGACGGGCAGAGAGTGAGGGAGCTGGCTGCTCTAGGCTAAGGCAAACGTCTTGTACATCAAACAGAAATGCTAGTATGAAGGGTGAAATTGTGGGAGATAATACTGGAAAGAGATGTTTTTCTTTTCTTTAAGACTTTAGGGCTGTGCCTTAGAAAGTGTTTTTGTATGCCAAGATTATTCACCAACCAATAAATTCACTGAAGTTTTGAACTACTAACATCGTAATTTTATTTTTTTACATTTTAAATCTTTGAATCTAAAAAAGAAAAAAAATCTCAATCTAAAATCAAAAATCTGGAAATTTTTTAGATAAAAAGAGTATGGTAAAGAACCCATATTATTTTTCATTTCTAGCCAGTTTACTCATCACTATTTATAGATGAAAGTATCTTTCCTCTTCCATACCTCCCATATATATCTACCTTTTTCACACATTAAATTCACAAATGTGTTTAGGTTTATTTCTGATCATCGTATTCTTTTCTTGTCTACTCAGCTATTTATATCCTCCCTAGAATAACATATTTTGATTATTGTAACTTTATAATACATTTTAATATGTGGTTGTAGTAATTACTTCCTCATTACTCTTTTTTCAGAATTTTTCTAATCCTCATTTCCATTTCCTAATGAATTTTAGTGCTATTTTCTTAAATTAAAAAAAAAAAATCACCTTAGTATTTTACTTGGTTATGTGTCCAATCTATATATCAACTAAGGAAATTAATGTCTTTCTAATTGTGAATAGTCTCTCTTAGTGCTGTAAGCAAAAAGGAGAAATTGAAAGTGGAAGAAGAGGAAGAGGAAGATAAGAAAGTGACAATTTTCCTATAATTCACATTTTAAAATAGAGTTTAAATTTCATTTTCCCTCTGAATAGCACAAAACTCTTTTAAAACATCACCTCAATCTCTAAAACATCCCAAGAGCGTGAAATCACTATTTATAATTTATAGACTGAAAGCTCAAGGCAGAATCTTGGCCAAGTTCTTTAATTTTTATATATCCATTTTTAAATGATTTCTTTCTTTTGAGTATTTATGAAGAACGAAGTATGAATCTTTTCTGCCTTTAGGCTTTTGGCAGCCTCTGCCAGAGTAAAATGAAATAATGGATGGGGTTAATAGAAAAGCTGTATAAATAGGAGCAATCTAATTGAAGGTGACTTTATTCTGATATGAACCACTTTATGTAAATTTTGACTCTTATCCCAACTTTGACTCTTCTCCCACTGTCAAAATTATTTCCAGATTATCCAAAGTGATAGATAATAAACAGAAAAATAAATTAGCACTCGTTTTTAGCTTCTCATACCTCTTAATTTTGAATAGTTTTCTTTAGAGAATCATAAAATTAAAGGTTATTTTCCTGCAATTTTTCTCCTCCTAAATATTTGGATAACACACTAGGGTGACTAAATGGATAGTTCGAATCTACTATGAAGACGGCAATCTGTAAAGAAAAGCTAAGAGAATAGGGCGTCCAAATGCACTTGGAGTACCTGGAAATTACACCTGGCAGCCAGCAACCTTTTGTGCTTCTTTGTTGTACTGTATTTTCTGGCAGTGGGCTTTCAAGGGTATCTTTATTTCGTTGATTACTAAATTAGTGTTGGATTTAATGAGAGAGATCTGTCCTTTTATTTGTGCCTTTTTCCTTCTTCTTACTTAATAATAATAAAAAAAAAGGATCAGCATCACAAAAGCTTTGTACATTTCTAGTTTGCTTTTGATGATGTGACCATTTGCTCCCATCTATCTCCATGGTAATAAGCTTCCTCCACCCCCTCTTTTCGAAGCCACAGATACTTAGGAAGCTTCAGGAATGGAGTAGTGTTGCATGTTAAAATAATGCAGAGAAACAAATTGGTCTCTGTAAATAGGCCCCATCTTCAAAGCATTCGAATATTCTTCAAAATGTGATCCACTTTTCTTTGCTTAAAGACAGGTGTATTTTAGATAAAATATTCAAAAGTGAAATTTTGCATCTCAAGAAATGTATCTCAAAAAGCGCCCATATTTCAAAACAAGACTAGGATAGGATTTTAACACTGGAAAAGCCTCAGACTTCAGTCCAAGATTTTTTATTGTATTCTCAAGGAAATAGGCTTAACACAGTTCATTGCCTTGTGTCTAATCATAACTTGAGTTTGGGACTTAAGTCTCTCAGCAAGATATTCTTTCCTCTGTTACCAGTATTTCAATAACAATAATAATGATTAATTGTTAATATTATTAATTATTATTAATATTAATAGTAGTTTTTATTAGGAGTGATAAAAGAGTTAATGCACAGAAGATGTGCTATAAAATGCAAATAACTGTTATTTTGCCTATGTTATGCGACTTTTCACTGTAACTTCAAGTCCCAGAGTCTCCACTTGATCTAGGCACTGCCTGCCTCAAGCCTTTTATCCCAATCTCTCCTTTGCTTTCTCCTCCAGCTGCTTTGGCCTTCATGCTGCCCCTAGCTCTGCAGATGCTCCCAAGTGCATAGGAAGGTCTTCTCCATGGACCTTCGTGTGGTTTACTCATTCGTATTATTCAAGTCTCTGCCCAAATGCTTTCTTCCCAGGGGACAGATGGTACCTCATCCTCTACCTTCTTGACTTGACTTACTCTTCCTCAGAGCTCTTATCACTACTAGAAATTATGTTATATTTTAATATCTTAAATGTTTGTTTTCTGTCTCTGACTCTAGCAGGCAACCACCACAAGAAGGGATGTTGTCTTTCTTCTAGCTACTGCGATCTCAGCTCCAAGAGCAGTTCCTCACAAAAAAAAGGCACTCAATAAATATCTGTGGAATGAACATATGGTCTCATCTTAATTCTTTTTCTATTAAAGGAACCATTTTGGGATTGATCAAGATACCTGGAGAATAATAAATAAGCATGTGACATATACAATAGCAAACAAATTGCATTTCTACGATCCATCACCATGGATATATGTAAGCATGTCATATGGATATTTGGACTATAGATTTCTGTGGCTCAGAGGGATCCTAACTCAACAGATATACTGCTTTAAAAGCCAGGTAAGACATATTCTTGTCACTTATATAAATGCTTGTGGTCTCCTTCGGGTGGTTATCCTCTTGAAGACAGAGACCATGGCTTGCTCATCTCCAGTAGTTTATGATAGCAACTTGCAAGTAGTAGGTCAAGTGTAAATACTTGATGAGTTTAATGAAATTGATCCTTTTCGTGTCTGGCATGAATTTTTAGTTTCTGGGGTGTGTGTGTGTGTGTGTGTGTGTGTGTGTGTGTGTGTGACACATGTCAGTTTGCCCTAATTCAATGCATTATCATAATCCCAATAAAAACACCAACAAAGTTTTTTATGGAGTCAAACAAGTTAATACTAAGCTTATGTGAAAAAAAAAAAAATAGGCAAGGACAGTCAGAAAAAAAAGTTAAGTTAAAAACTTTGAATGTGAACTAGTCTTACCAAATATAATATTCTATAAAGCCCTTGTAATTAAAACATCTATTCTTGGACAGAATGACTCAACATTACAAAGATGTCAGTTGTTTCTAAGTCCATTTATTTTCATAATCCTAATAAAAAGAACAAAAATTTATTTATGGAGCCAGACAGCTTATTAGTAAAATTTATATGGGGAAAATGTGTAAAAAGAGTCAAGAAAACAATTTTAAAAATCGAGAGGGATTAACCCTATCAGATATTAAAACATACTGTAAAGCCTTTGTAAATAAAACAGTGTGGTACAGGTTCATGCTTAAACAAATATACAAATGAAATATAATAAAAAACCCAGAAATAGAACCAAATACAGATGGAAATTTAGTATAACTGCATCTCAAACCTGCAGGACAAAGATGGAGTTTTTAATAAATAATGCTGGGATGAATGGTGCATTTAGAAAAAGATAAAATTAAACCCATACCTCACACCATAGTCAAGAATTAATTCAAAATGGTTAGGGATCTAAATGTGAGACACTAAATCATGCAAGTGCTAAGTAGACAACATGAGTGAATTCTTCTTTACTCTGGGTATGAGGAAAGGCTCAAAATCTAAAAGCAATAAAAGAATGTATTTAAATATATTTGACTACATAAAAAAATTTTTAAAAAATTTTGGCATGGCTAAAACCTCATTTACACAATTAACAAATTAAGAGAAAATATTTGTAAGATATAGCACAGGTAAAGGGCTAATATCTTTAATATGTAATGAACTCTTAAAATGAAAGGTCATAGGCCCCAAAACCTGATGGGAAAATGAGAATAATACATTGATAGACAATTCTGGTAAGAAAATTTAATAAAGAGTTAGGATTAAGGAAACTAATAAAGGATGGTGCAGTACCCTAGAGCTAACAAGAGCCAGGAAGCCATCACTACCCTAGGTCTGATGAATGGAGAAGGCTGCCTGGGAAGCCACAAAGCCAAACCACAATGACTCAACTGGAGGGAGCCGGAGGAATAAATACAGTGACTCGATTCACCCCCCACTACACTTCCTATCCCAGTTACTGACCTCCTGCTGGTATCACCTAGTGGTAGAGCTCAAGCAGATGCCTCCTAGGGCACAGAGCAGGTAAAAAAAAAGGTGATGATATTATATGGAGAGATGAATGGAGACTATTCAGTGTACCAATTATTTCAGACTCAGTGTGCATCATATACAGAACTAAGACTCAGATGATCACAAGGCAATCCTCTGTAGAGGCCATTCCCCTTGGAGAATGTGGACTGGGCAGGAATTGGGGTATATCGGAATTTCTGATATCATGACGTTTTACTATGTTATGTTAACCCTAGTTATAAAAGTGTGGCAGGCAAAAGATAACTAGAGATTTTTGACACTACTTCTCATTGAGAAGAAGGATCTACTTCTCCTTCCCTTGATTTGGGCAGGTTCTGATGGCTTTGATTAATAAAATATTGTGGAAATGGAAGTTTTTAGGTTTGGCCTTAGGAGATTGGCAGCTTCGACTTCTGTCTCTTGGGACATTGATGGGAGCTGTGAACTGCCATATAGGAAGGCAAACTATACAGAGGCTGCCCAAGCCAGTCATGATGTGAAGAAACCCCATGGAGAGAGGGAGGGATGGAGAGGAAGAGATCTTGGCAGCCTCTAGATACAGTTCTCACCTCCCAGACATTTAACTCATTGCAATTTAGGCACCCAGCCTTCTGGATCAAAAATGGACTGTCTCTTGCCATACCCTGTCCAAATGTAGTAATAATAAGTTGTTGCTTGAAGCCTCTCAATTTATTATGCAGCAATAGATAATAACTTGAACAGAAGTGGGTACTTGGAAGTGGGGTGCTGCCTTAACAAATAACTAAACCATGCGACATTGACTTTGGGACAGGGTGGCAGGGAGAAGCAGAAAAGGCTGCCAGGAGACTGTTGGTGAGGGTATGAAGGACAGTGAGGAAAATGTTACTGGAAGCTGGAAAACAGAGACCTCTTTTTATGTAGTGGCAGAAAAGTGTGGTAACACTGTCCCCTGCAGTGATGTGGAAAATAGAAAGGCTGCTTAATAACTCTGGGGTTGGCTGGAGACATGTCCAAGCAGAACATAGAAAGTGCCAACTGGCTTTTTCTAGTTGCTTATGATAAAATATGAGACCAGAGAGATGATCCATCGAAGAAACTGTTTAAGTTTTTAGCAGAATTGGGAGGACATACAAAGAAACTAGGATTTGCTGGGCTCTCGAATAAAACTGTTGCTCATCTTATCTCTCCCTTTGAAAGATTCCCTAGACGAGAAATGGCTTTAGGGCTGAGATCCAGTCCACAGTGGCTGTGAGATGCTTTGTCAGCAGAATTTTAGGGAGCCCTAGGGTGCTTCCAAGAATCCTAAGGGTGTTGTACCACATCAAACTCAGAGGAGGCCCAGGATCTCCAGTGTGTAGAACAGGCACATGCACATCTATTTCCTAGGACTTCTGGGCTGTTAAACAAAATAACAGCTATTCATTCTAAACATATGCGAGTGTCTGCTCTGTGCCAGGCGCTGTACTGGTACTTGAGAATTCCCAAGAGATATTGATCTCTGGGATTCTAGAACAAAAATTGGAATTCTTAGGAATTTTTGGGAAGTCTCAAAATCATATGTTATTCTGTATGTTTCCATAAAACCTTCTTTACATGTTTCTAAATAGTGACCGACCATAATAGAAAACAGTGAGCCATTTTTCTGTGATAGTTATACTAAAAGTCTCTGAAATTTCCATGAAAAAAGTAAAAATAATAAATACATGGTTATTATTATGAACATATTTATTAGTACAAGATTATACTAAATTTCAATGACATGTAAAAATGATCTATACTTGATATAGACATTTGATAATAGAAGATAGAAAATATAACACAAAACAAATACAAAAGTGATTTTAAAAATAAAAAATAACATTTAAATTTTAAAAATTATCATTTTTAAAATAAAATTTAAAAACACATAAAGCATGAATTGCTCTAACTGATTATCTTGATCTTTGTTTTATGACAAATATTCCAGATGTAGAATATGCATTCATTTTTTTTGTTGCTGTTGTTATTAGCTAACTTGTTGAGAGTGTGCCTGGACATGTGGATGAAAAAGAGGTTCTATAATAAATCTGACAAGTCCAGTGAGCCAAAGTAACCTCACAAAGAGATCTGATCACAAATTCCTAACTGGGCAGGTCTTGGTTGGTAGTCACGCCCCAGGCATATTACTTCTTTAGCGAAAGATTATCTTTGCCATAAGCAAGCCCTGTCCATTGTTCTCATGCATCTAGGTTAACACACCTTTGAAATAACCACCCTCAAGAGAGCACGTAATCTTGTTAACTATCCTGTAATCCAACCCCTGCCTCAATTTGGCTGAAATAAACTCATAAAAATTCTCTACTGGTTTGGACGTTTATGTTGACAGAAGCATCTTCAGGTTGGTCATCAAATTACATGTTGTTTATTATAAACCGAGTTCCTCTTTTTTTTTTTTTAAATGATTAGAATACTGTCTTCTTTCTTTGATTTTGAGTTTGCCCTTGAAGTTCACATTAGTTTTGCTGATTTGGATTTTGAATCCATTTTGGACTTCACAGTAAATACTCCACAACACTCATTCCTCTTCGCATTCCTTCTAATAAAGCAAATTTTCCATCACAAAGTTTTTCCATTAATGATTTTGCTTATTGCACTACTTCATTCTTGTTTGCCAAAGCAAAAAAGCTGTCTACCTCGTATAAACTACTAACATTGCTTAAATATTTTATGAAGAATATTAGATGTTTTTTCTACATTAAGCAATTTGATTCTAATTTCTTTCAAAAGCATACCACTCAAAGTAGAACTGTTTTTGGTTTAAAAATTTGCATCATGGTTACTTAATGCTTCGATTTCTAATCTAACGAGTTTTAAGTAATGTGATATCTCTTGCAATTGCATAATATTCCTTTTTCTATAATTGTCCTAGCTTTAGTGGGCACAAAATCATTTTTACCAGGTTTAGGGTTTTTTAACATCTTCCAATCATTTTTCTGGAGTTTTAGAGTGTTCTGCAGTCCAAAATGATCTGTAAGACTTTTTTTCTATTCTTACTGAAAAAGGCAATTTCTCACTGGAAAATATTTATGCAGCTTTACAATTTTTCTTGTTCTAAAACTTGCCAGAAATACATCATCTTGCAGGTCATACTGACAGGTTCCAGCTACATCATCTGAATCTGAACTAACTGCTTTCATCTTTCTCATATTCAGAGTCTATACTGTATTTACTTCCTCCGCCAGTTGTTTCTGATGCTTCGTCTTTCAAGTTTTTCAATGAAACACTTCATTCCAGCAAAATGAAGTAGCATAACTATTGAAAATTTTCCAAATTTTTCTGTGCCATCACCAGTTGTTTATACTGGTGGATTCCTTCAAACCAGTATCAGCTTTGTGAAGATTGCTAACGTTATTTCTTGCAGAAAGGATAATAATATTTGCCTCTGATTTCTCAATGGATTCTTCTCTGGATTCAGAAAAATATCAATTTTTCAAGAAATTCTGGGAAGGAATTCCTGTATGAAAACACTCCACTCCAGCAGGGCTATCTAGTGAACAAGACAGACCAGCTCCCTGCTGCTCTGTAAGCAAATGGATGAGCTATTTCAGGTAGTAAAAAGGCACTAAAAAAAACTGGGCCATGTGCCCAGGCCTGGGTGTGGTGTATTTAGTTAGTACTGAGCTGTGGTGACATGTAATAGCAGAGCTACCAGTAGCCGTGGCTTAAATAAGTAGTTTATTTCTCTCACACATAAAACATATCTGGAGTCTGGTATCATACGCTCTGCCCCGATCTCCCAGTGTCGTTAGCTTTCCAGGCTCCTCTCTGCCGTTTTTCCCATCCTCACAGAGTCCAAGATGCTTCCAGAAGCTGCAGTTATTACATCTGCATTCCGGACAGTAGGAGAGAGGATAACAGGATAAGGGCCTCTCTGCTTCCCTTTCAGGAGGCTTCTAGAAGTCCCATTCAACATTTCCACTTGCATCCCATTAACCAGAAACATGCACATCCAGCTGCTAACAAAGCTGGGAAATATGAACTAGTATTTTGGCAGCCAAGTGTCTAGCTGAAGATCAGGGTTCTATTGGGAAGGGCAGGCAGGAGCGGGTAGTTTAGGAAGTCTTTTCCTAGGAATGACAATTAATTTGGAACTTGAAGGACCAGAAACCTCTTGTGAGATGATGGGGGCAGAATATTTCATGGGAAACAGCAAATGCAAAATTAGGTGATGGAAATGCAAAATGTCTGGTGATTTCATGGAAATAAGATCAGTGAGACTGAAAAAGCAATGAGGAAGGAGGGAATGAGAACAGTCTGAGAATAATGGCTTGACCATACAGGCTTTTACGTGTCATTTTGAGAGCGTTGCTTTCATTTTTTAAAAAAAAAAATTAAATTAAAAAAAAATTAATTGCACTAGAAATTAGGTTTAAAGGAAAGGAGCGTCATGCCTTAAATGCTTACTAGAGTGCTTGGCTATAGTAGATGGTAAAGAAATCTGCTCTTAAATATACTGGAAATGTTTTAGTTTTTATTCTGATTTCATCCTTGATCATTCAATAAGATGTGGAAAATCATTGATCTGTCTTTTGTCCATAGGCAACATGTAAAATTATATTTGCTCATTAGCTGCCTTAACGGGAAACATAATATCATGAGGCAGATCCACAGTGCAACACATTTTGTAGGAGGTATGGGGTACAGCGGATATGAGAGACTTGGGCGGAGGTAGAGGATGGAGCTGGGGAGGGGTGTACTAATAAATCAGAAATAGTAAAAGCGTATCTGTGACTTGTCAGTTCTTTCAGGATGTGTGGAAGTCAAGAAAGAGTCAATCATTCCTTTTCAACTTTTTACCTTTTTTCTTTTTAAGGTTATTAGGCATTTGGTACGAATCAGCATTATACTATTAGGCAAGACTATACGGCAATATTGACATGTAAATTGACACTTGAGTTTTAGTTTCTCTTGGCTATTTTGTGCTCCTCTAAAGTTAAACCTAAGCGAAAACTATGAGAACTTTCTGCTTCCAGTTGCTTGTCTGGTTGAGGAATTGTCACAAATGCCTGTCTGTGGTTGCCCTCTAGTGGACTAGTTACACATAACATTTAAAAGCCACCTGACAACCGTCGGTTTCTAAAATCCTCATCTATCAACACCTACTCTCCAGCCAGGTCTCAGCGAGGCCTTTCCTAGCATTCCCCCCCTCTCTCCCCATCGTCTCTTTAATACTGATTTGTGTGATTACTTGATTGATATCCATCTCCTCTTCCTCTAACTTGATCGTACTCTGTGTAAGAGCAGAAACTCTGACACCATTCTTCAATAAACGTGTTAAGTGAATGAATAACTGAACAATAAAGGGCTTGAATGTCAAGAACCTTGCATACTTCAGTCCAGCTGACTACGACAAGTAGGAGAAAATATAAGTTCAAGGCATCTGTGTTCAAAATTTTCTTAAAGCAATTAATGCTACTTTAAAAATTTTAAAGTGTAACCTATACACAGGAAAGTATACAAAATGTATGTAAGTGTACTGTTGAGTGATTTTTCACAAACTGATCATACCAAGTAACCAGTCCCCAGATCAAGAACTAGAACATGACCAGAAACCCAGACCTACCTGTGCCCCTTCCAGCCACTACCCCACCCCAAGGGTCACCATGTCCTGACTTTTAACAGCATAGATTCATTTGGCCTGTTTCCATATTTTATAAAAATGGAACCATACAGCATATACCCTTTTATACCTGGCTTCTTTTGCAAATATTATATTTGTTAGTTTCATTCATGTTGTTGTGTATATTACTTCTTAAAATTTTCCAAAATCCAAAAACTACATTTACATAAAAACTGCAAAAGGCTTCTTAAATTATATCTTAAGCGATAGCACAGCAGTGTCTCCTAAATTGAGCACAATCTTCCATCTACTTGGGCAGCCAAAGAAATGAGATGTAAAGATGAGCGCTAGGCTTTTTAGGCAACTAATTTCTATCAAGGTGTCATGGATTTTTAAAATTTAATATTTCATTACAGTTGTCTCAGTGTTGGTTAACTAATTTTTGTCAGGACCATTATTGATCAAGCAAATAAATTCAACAGACATTTGAAAAAAAAAAAAAAAAAGACTCAGAACCCTCCGCTCCTCCCCTCAATTAATTTTATTCTAAACTGTTTGACAATCTCTCTCCTAGTCCAAATGCTTGAAATTCTACCGCAATGTCCACCTCCTTCTCAGGGTCCCCTAAACTTTGTCTTTTTCCTAATTTACTTCCTGTCTTTTGACCTGTATCCTTCTTCTTCGTGTGTGTGAGTGTGTGAGTGTGTGAGTGTGTGTGTGTTCCATTTCCTGCCTGAAGTGGATGGAAACTGAGGTGGGGAGTGTGAGGTCGAGTGTATGGAGGAATGAGGGGAAGAATTGAAAGGGATCCAAGATGGAAAAAATGGCAGCCAGAAATAACACACAGATGAAATACGTCGTCTCCTGAAACGTTTATCATCTGAAGGTAAACACAGATTAATTACGAAGAAAGGAATAAAAACCCACTAATTGGCAACTGTATTAAGAAAGAATAAAATAAATATGATTTTGCTTTTTTTAAAAAAAATAAAGGCAGGCTAACTAAGCTTTTAATGAACTTCCATCCACACTTATTAAAATATTTGAATATGAATAGCTGCCCACTAGGGAGGAGTCCAGGAATGTGTCTGAAGTCGAATGGCTCTGTCAGCAGCAGCTTTATTACAGAATATCTCCCTGTGTTTACCTTACAGGAAAGTAGAACACTCTCTAGTTTAAATACTGGCTTCCTGAACATTATCAAATTTGCTTCTCACAAATATGAGGTAGGGCAGGAATTTCTGTTGGTGTTTTTGAGAGAAAAGGAAACTGAGGCTTAGAGAGCTGTGTAAAGACTTGGAACTAACGAGAAGCACATTGGGTGGGATGTAACATACGGTCTGGTGACTATAGTTAATAATTCGGTAGTGTATATTTGAAAGTTGCCAAGAGAGTAGATCTTAAAAGTTATCATCACACACACAAACTAACTGTGTGGTGATGAATGTTAACTAGTCTTACTGTGGTGATCATTTTCTGATGTCTACAAATATCGAATCGTTACGTTGTAGACCTAAAACTTATATAATGCTGTGTCAATTATATCTTAATAAAAATAAAATAAAAAACAAATTGGACATAAAAAAGACGTACATTGGAGACTTCAGTTCAAAGCTTCTGACCCCTAAATCTAAACCTCTTCATGCTACACCATCCTGCTGCTACTTACAAGTGAGAGCTTTGCAAAGTCTTAGTTTCAAACTTTGCTGAAGTTCAAAATCTGGTTTTCAAAATGAGATAACAGATTAAAGGACCACATTACATACATAGTCGTGGGGAGACTTGGCCATTCAAAGAGATGGGATTGTTTTGGAGATCACTCCAAGATTTGTCTTGAAGAGGTTGATAAGTTCATTGGCGCTATGTTTTAGACAATTTGTGGTAGAACAATTGTACAACTTTACACAGTAATTCCATCCCAGGGTCTAATCACTTTCATCAATAGGAAGTTCTTACCTAACCCTAAGTGCTTCTAGTAACATTTTTTCAAGCATTCTAATTTCCAAGGAAGAAGAGATCACGTTCTGCTTCAAAGTTGACAGGGTGCCGACCTGAGAAATCAGAGGTGCTATCAATAGACTCCACTCTCGGCTTCCATGTTCCTAGTGATGATAGAGCTGGCAGCTGGTTTATCTATTTACTCATGAGGAGTTGGCACAAAACAAGATGTTAGTTTTCTTTGTATTTTGTGGTGGGTATCGCCTAGTGGTAGGCGTCTGGTTTTCTTCCTGCTTGGAATCCATTCCATTTTCTAGTAACCCTTTTTCCCTTGGGTGAACACCTCTTCCTTACCTCATGCCATGTGTCTTAGGTCTCACTGACTCTATTCCCCAACTCTAGGATTTAGTCCAGGCTTCATCTTAGCAATCTAGAGTATTCTATTTTACTGGCCACAGTGACTGGCTCAGGAAATGGGAAATTAGCTCAAGCTAAGCCAATGAGACTCAATGCCAAGACTTTGTTAGAACTCACCATTGGGATTCTGAGATGTAGGAAGCTGTAAGCCTGGAGCCTTGAGGTTCACTGTTTGGGAAGAGTCTGTGGAGAGTAAAGCCAGCACAGAGGAATGCAGAGCTGAGAAAGACAGAGGGCTCCAGAGAACGACTCTTGATGATCCTGTTTGAACCCCTTCATCCAGCCATGCCTGAAGCTTTCAGATTATGTGGAGAGATAAATTCTTTTTGCTTAAACTTGTGTGAGTTAGTTTTCAATCGCTAGCCATTGGAAGAGTCCTCCTCAGAATTATCTGCATCTTGATCCCATGTAGGTTGATCTTACCTTTCCTATTTTGCTAGAAAACAGAAATAAAATACAAGTATAGGTCAAACCTACAGCTGCTGCTAATCTACTGGATGCTCTCTGAGCAAAGTTCGATCCACAACATTTCAGGGATTAAGCATAAAGAATTGAACATTTAGCTCTAGCAAGTGAAATATTTGCTCATTCAGGGTTCTTTAAGCAATCAACTTTGCCTTATTATTAAGTTTAGTTTAGGCTATTAAAAATGCCTGCAAAACTCCATTATTGTTGAAAATGTAAGCTGGAAATCTTTTCTAAGTTAAAAACTTATTTGCAAGACTTCAAAAGAAGGGAGAAAAAGGATGAGGCTCATTGAACAATGTAATTAGCACGTATTCTTGGGAGAAAGGCTCAATGAATTTCATGTTCATATTTTCTGGTTTGTTTTCCAAAAAGATGGTAAATTGTTACATTATTTTCTAACTTTTCTTACTATTATGGGTATCAAAACAAAAAAAATTTTTTAAAGGTTGTGGTGGTTGTTCGAGGTGCTTTGAATCTTTAAAAAATTCAGCTCTAACTTATGAAAAGGAGAATAATGCATTGACTACACATTAACACAACTACACAATATACAGTGCGCAATAATGATAATTCAATAGATGTAAACGACAGAAGCTTACATATATATTAGGATTCATTATATGCCAGGCCCCGTGCTAAATGCTTAACATGCACTATTTCATTTATCCCTCATAACAACCCTGCCAACCATCTTGTGTAATGAGGTTCACAGAAGCTAAATAACTTACCCCTTGTCTCCTGGTTGCTTAGTAAGAGAATCAGAATTCAAATCTAGGTCTGTCTGACTTCAGGGCTTAATTACCAAACAATACTCTTTGGAGTTTCAATCTTTCCTTTGTTCCTAATTGTGCGGAAATGTAACTGAGATTGTTTTGCTTGCCCTACTTGATAATTTCTAAAAGTTTAAGCTCGTATTAAAAATCAGGGTGGTGGGTAGATAGTTAGCACCAGAACATATAATTCTAGATTTTCATAAAAAGTTGGAAGATCTAGCTACCCTGGGCCCTCCTTTCCCCAGGACTGGAGGTAGGGATTATGTACAGCTGTCCACTCTTGATGGCCCAAGTTCATGCATAGTTGGCCAATTCTCTGCAAATGCCCCTGTGGTATTTCCTGCCTGTGTCCCTCTTCCCAGTTGTCTGACCTTTGTCTTTAAGGAAACACAGGTCCAATTGCATCACACCTGCTGAATACCTTCCACGGTCCCCTGTTACCTGAAAGTACTTCATATCCTGCTCCACGCCTACCTTTCCAGCATCTTCGCTGGCCCTTTGCCTCTACCCACTCCTGATATCTTGTTCTCCAACTATGCTGGGTTCCTCACTGTCCGCCTAACGCACCATGCCCGGCTTTTCCTCTTTGTGTTCATACCTTTCTCATGCTATCTGGATGCTATCAACGTCCTTCTGCTCTTTCTCAATAGTTAAATTCTTACTCATAATTTAAAATCCATCTCCAACGTTACTTCCTCAGGAAATAACACCCCTTCCCCCAGGATTCTCCGTATTTACCTTGGAAGAGCCCACGTCTCCTGCGCCCTGGCAGCCCTGCCCCGTTAAACCACATGTTACCTCATCGAGTTAATTGTGGGTCTGACTCTCCTGAGACTCTGAGCTTCTTAAAGGGAAAAGCCTCACCTCATTTCCTTTTGCCCTCCCAGAACCTGCTTCAGGGATGGGCACAGAGTAAGGGCTCAATCAGAGAAAGTTCCTTCCCGCATCTCCTTAAAGGCAATGACCATCTCACCATCTCTGAACTTTCTCTGCTTATCTCAGCAGCACTGGGGTCTGGGACATAATAGGTGCTCAATTAACCTATGTTGCCGTATTGATTGAATGAATGTGTAGCTGGCATAGTAGGGCTTCACTTATGTCTGAGCTCATATTGTCTTTGGCCTTCCTAGTACCCTTTATGGTCCCTCTGTGCTCAAGTGTCCCAGCTGCCGGACACTTATACCTATTGCCTGTACCCTCTGCTCTTCTAATCATAAGCCAACGACAAAGTCAGCTTGCCGAGATATTAGGAAGCTTGGTCAGCATAGGTTACAGCCAGTGTTCTCAGAAGCAATGGAGGTGAACAAAATCCCAGAATTCCGCAGGGCATCGCACTCCTCTGCCCTCCAGCCTCCTGTCCCCCTAGTGGAAGTTACATTTTGCTTGACCGGCCACCCCTTGCCTGAGTTTCCTCCTGGGCCAGAAGCCTAGGCTTGAGCAGCAGCCCAGCAGGTGTGGATTCTGGGCACCTGGCCAAGTTCTCCAAGTCCATCCTCACGGCTCCCATTATCCGTTTTATTGACGCAGACTTAGGCGATGCTATGAAAGTTCTACTTCTTGAACACTGATGAGAACTCAGAACACACTGGCCTTTGTGTTTCTCTAATTTGGCAGTTCACACAGTAAGCCCTCCGTTGGGGGTGCCCTTCTCCGCTGTCCTCCTAGGCGACTCCTGCCAGCTCCATGCTGCCTCTTCCTGCCAGGAACTCCCAACTGGCCTTCCAGGACGTGTCACCTTTTTCTTGGCTCCTCTCAGCTTCTAATCTCAAGTTGAAGTTTTCTCTTGGTTTTCTGTCTTCTAAAGACAGAATTTGGGCTTCCTAGTCCTTCAAGTAACTATCTAGGTACACGTGCCCTTCTATAAAAAACACGAACAAAAATGTCTATATTATTTTCATCTCGAGATAATGAATAATAATCATATGATTCCCACATCGATTTTTCAGTCCTGGGCTGACACAGTTTTTTTCCTTTTTTAGAAAATTCAACAAGGAGACCACCCCCTCTCTAAGCCTCCGTGTCATGGAAGCCCCCGTTACACACCTGAGTCCCTTCCTCTACAGGGGTGAAGTGGCCCAGCTCCCCGCTTATTGAACGATGGTTGGTTGTGATGACATCCTGCACTGACCGCCCTTTTCCTATCCGGAGGAGCACAGAGAGACAGATTTCCTCTGTTTTCTCACAGAAACGTTCAAAAGCCTCATTAATGTCTCGGGACTGAGAGCAACCTACTAGGATATTGCAACACTTTATTCTCTTCCCTTGCTTATCTGTACCAATGATCTTTTTGAGAAGACCCTGCCCGTGCCTTATGGTATCTCAACCCTAGAAACACGAGTGAAGGTGGATCGAACCTACTCCTCCCCAGATGAAGGCAGGATGGTTGTGGGAAGGCAAATTACTGCCAGTCTGGGCCTGCACATGTGTTGCAAGAATGTCCCGTGGAAGCAGGGACCTCTAGTCACACCTTTATCATCTTGCGGACGATCTTGTCTAAAACAACAGAAGTGACAACATCCAGTCTGATTTCAGGAGTGTTACAGACCCGAAATCTCCCCAAACCACTTCGTTTTTGTTTCAAAGATCCCTCCCTTCTACTTCCAGTCCTCTAGGTGGGGCACTTTCTCTCCCTCTCCCTCTGCCCCTTTCCTTCTCCTTGTGTATGACAAGTTGCAATCTTCGAGTAAATTACCTCCAGGAACACCACGTCCAGGAAATAGTATACACGTTTCTGCCCACCGCTACCCTCATCTTCCTCTGTCAAGGTGTGTCCTTATCCCGCACAGGGGCAGTATAACTTAATGGCGAAAGAGAGGATTCTGAAGTCAGAGAAATCTGGCTTCAGATCCTGGTTCTGCCCCGCCTCCTTGTATGTGGCACTGGATCACTAATTTAACTGTTCAGAACTTGCGTCCTTGTCAAATGCAGATACTACCAGGACCCACTGGAAGGGACTGAGCAAGCGAATAGATTGTCACCATGCCCGATACACTGGAAACACTGTAAGTATTGTCGATTATTATTATTGGCTGCATGGCAGAAAGGAACGCTGTCAAAGCGGCAAGCCGACCAGCCTTTCAAAGCTGCTGTGCTTTCTTTCAGCAGCTGCTCAATCTTTGCTCACTGACGTGTGGGTTACAGGACACAGTGCCAACAAGTCGGCTTTCCATGTCTGGAAATGTCTTCCAGATGCTTAAAGAATGTCAATATTTTCCTATGTAATAAAATCTCAGTGGAGAATCATCTCAACAGCACCAATTAGGTTTTATCTCTAAAATTACAATAATGTGTATTAGACCTCATGGGGAATTTTTGTTTGCCTCTGAGCCAACAGAGATGTTAAAATGGATAGCACCAATGAGGAAGGGGGTAGGGAAGAGGCCCCTTCCCACTGTGTGACCATATTAAAAAGCTCCCTGTAGGGTGGCAGTTACAATGAACCCTCATTAGCCCAGGACAAGCTGAGATACAGCAGTTTAAATTGTTCCAGCTTTTGTCATTAGGCTCCCCATCAGGCTGGCTCCTATGTCTCTCCCTGCCCTCCGCCCTTTTTCCTTCTAGCGTTTTCTTACTTTCTGGTACCACAAGATGTTCCAGACTCATATTCTATTTTCCCTGCTCCTGCCCTGGAATTCACTACTTCTCCTAGTTCCCTGATTCCTTTTTTAACAGAATGGTGCTTAGATGTCAAGGAAAAACACACTATTGTTTTCCTTTACACTACATACAATACTCTGAACACTTCTATATTCTATATTCAAATGTGTGGAGGTTTTTCTATACCTCGAACAATTCCGTGTCATCATCTACAATTTAACTCGATTCTGGCACAATCTACCTGGAGATAGTCAGATCCCACAGGTTAAGGGCTTAGTCCTACAAGAATGCCTCCCACCACACTTGAGACGCCAGTCTGCACCAAGTCCAGATTTTCACCTGTGCTTCTGACCATCTGGCTATAGATCAGAGGTTCCCACAACCTCCTCCTCGGATTTGATTAATTTTCTAGAAAGGCTCATAAAATTTTTTTAAAAAGTTTATTTACTAGATTACAGGTTTATTATTATAAAAGGATTATTATAAAAGGATTTTAAAGAGGTTTTAGTTGTTTTTATTTATTCGTTTAAAGATTATAGATAGTGGTTCAAAAAAAAAAGATATTTGCTCAAAGCTTTCAGTAATAAGACCATCACTATCAAACTAGTTTCTTTCATAAAAAGTGGCTACTCCTTTAAGTGTTTCTGAAAATTTCTTAGGACAGTCTAAGCATCCCAAAGAGTCTATAGTTATACATATTATTACGTATTACTTGTTGTCACTTAAAAATCTTGGGCAGAACAGCTCAGGGGGAAAAGACGCATCAGGCAGGATATGGGGAAAGGGACTCTAAGTTTCCATACCCTCTCCCTCTATGCCGTTCTCCCAGTACCTCCATGGCGTTCGCCAACCTGGAAGCTCTGCAAACCCCATCCTTTTGGGTTTTTATGGAGTACATAGGCATAGCTGGCTAAATCACTGGCCAGTGGTAACTGAACTCAATCTCCACCCCCTTTCTCTTCCCCAGAGGTGGGCAGTGGGGGTGGGGCTGCAAGTTCCAACCCTCTAATTTCAGGTTGGTTCCCCTGGCAATTAGCCCCCATCCTTAGAGCCTTTCCAAAGGTCACTCCGGTTCTCAGGACACAAAATGAGACAAACACAAAAGCAATAGCTTTCCTAGGAGGGAAAGGATCGATGACCAATGAGTACCTCAAAACCCAATTCACAAGAGTCACGATTCAGAGAACTAATTCTTACCAATGTTCTTCTCCTGGTAATTTGAGTTCGGAAAGGAAAAGTCAAAGTGAAATTATACTTGCTGTCTTCGTGGGCACTGCTGACAGAGATCCAGCAGAACTTTTGGCAAAAATTTTTTGCCATTTATTCCTTCATTGACTTCTGCCAGATTTCTGAGATCTCATCTGCAGACTTTGGAGTACTTGGGGTGGCCCATCTGGTCCCATTTGAGTTGTTGCCTTTTCTACTGGTAAGATTCTTTTGCAATCTAGAGATTTAGAGTCATTTTTCTCTTCCTGGTACAAATTTTTCTTATAAATGCAGATGTTCCTTATAAAAGGTAACTTGTATTCTGTTTTAAGAGTTTCTCCTGTGTCTGCTCTTTCCTAAAAATAATCAGCTCAAAATAATCCTTATGCCAAAGAGGCCTATTTTAGGGTGGCACATTCTGCTACCCTTCACCCACGCACCAAAGACCACTGCTGTTGAACAAAGGTGAGTTTCTTGATACTTATTGGAAGCATGGGGACTGGGCACCATGGGGCACCCCAGTGAGAAGGTGTCAAGAGAGACTGTTCCAGGATTTGGTCTTGTGTTAGGTGCTTTGAGGTTGGTCATCAGATAGGATCGGTTCTATGACTGGGTATCTAAATATTATTATCTAAATATTGTCTATTATCTAGGAGGTGGGAGGAATGGAGTAGGGCTAACGTTGTTATTGAGAAAGAAGTAGCAGTCGCTCACTATGATCCGGAAGAGGGAGATGTTTGGTTATCTTTGCCATTTGCATGGTTCTCGTTCTTGCTTTCTGTGCCCAGACATGGTTACAGAGTGGTTTATTTTTGTCTTGCTCCATCATGGTTGCGGGCGACCTCAACTGATGATAGCGTTCTGTAACTTGTTTATGAGTGCCAGGCCAGCTCCTCGCTGCGAGCTGTCAGGGCCTGCTTTTTCCACTCTCTTGACCCAAGTGCCCTGCAAGGGATCTCCGACCAGAGCGAGCAGGGGGCCGGGGGCAGACAGTGGTAGTGGTTCGTAGGGTACTTAGTCCTCCCAGTCCACAAGTGGTTAACAGGGGCTATGTTCTTTCTAACTCTTGCTAGGTGCCCTGAAAAATTACAGAACATCTACTCCCTTCCTTTAGTCCTGTCCTCCCCTCTGCCTAGAATATTTTTTCCTTACAGCCACTCCTCGTACTAAATTTCGCGGTGTAACTCCACAGTCATTTCTTTGCTGATCTGATTGTAAAAATATTGAAATGTTTCCATGCTATTTGGCAAATCACCTTTGCCCTTAATTTTGAGGTTCACCCAACTCACTCCCTTGGGATCCTAATTTAGCCTCAGGACCCTGAAGCTGGCATTCATTTTGCTACGTCTGTGCCTTTGCCTTACGGGTTCTTAAATATTTTACATACCACCTCCGGTATCTCTCTTTGCTCACAGAAATATGTTAAACTCTCATGGCACATATTTCTTTTTCCACTATAAATCAGTTTTGTGAATGCCTATCTCTCTTAGATACATAGGACTATGTCTCTATGATATTTATTTTCTGAAGTCTTACAACAATGCTTGGTATACAGAAGGCCTCAATCACTGTCAGTTATATATTGAGCCGAACTGGTCCCCTGACCTCCAGGCACTCGTGATCAAGGCAGTTTGGTTTGGAGAAAAAAATTATAAAGTTTAATTAAATTAATTAATTAAATATTTTTAATTACATGGTTCTTGTTTATTTATTGAAGAAAAAAATAGCTAAGTAATAACTTACGTCATCTTGAATCCCACATCTTAGAGATAAATACCAGTCACATTTTAGTGTTGATTTTTCAAGACTGTTTTTTACATGCGCACACAAAGAAAACTGGGATTACGCCTTACGTGCCCTTTCGACAAGTGTTATTTTTCTTAAAATATTATAAGCAGCTTTAATGTGCTCGCCACAATAAGAACAACAAAATGGTAATGACATGAGGTAAAGAATGTGTTGACTAACCTTGTTGTGGTCAACATTTTGCAATATATTCTTGTATCGAATCATCGTATTGTATACCTTAAATTGACACAATGGTATATATCAATTATATCTTAATAAAGCTGAGAAAAAAAGAAAAATGAACAAACAAAATTGTGTACTGTGAATCCTTGAATGGAGGTATATAATAGAGGTGACGGAGGAACAGAGAAACTTTAAATAAAGCCTGTTTAAATAAATATTAAAGAGGAAGAGTTGTGAAGAAAAAAGATTACAAAGTAGGCAGAAAAGTGAGCTGCGGAAACCATGGCAGAGTCTGAAACATGGGCAGTGGAGCGGTGGTTCGTGGAGAGCCTGATGGTGAGGCAGCTTAGAACGAACTAGTCTGATTTCATGGAGAGGAAAGATGATGCTGTAAGACAAGACTTATCTTATTTTCAAGCCAAGACCCTGAGAGGGTGAGGTGGGTGACCACAAAGGCCGAGGGAGAGAGAGAAGGTACATTTCAAAGCTGATGTCTCGTAGACCCTCACAGCGCTCTGGGATCCGGGCTGCTTTGCGGTGTCCCCCTTCCACCTAGGGCATATGGCGGAGGTTTTCAGGAATGCTTAACAAAGCCCACAGGGCATAAGAACATGAATTATGTTTGTGAGCTACATTAACAGTTTTCAATTCTCACCTTTGAGACCAGTGTAAGCTGGAAGTAAGAGAGTTCGGGCAGAAAGAAAAACATCACTTTGAGGATACTACTCAAAGCAGCCTCAAGATGCATAGCTTAGGTGTGTTTTGAATGAGCCAAGTTGTAATTTTCAAATGCAAGGATGGGCAGTAGAGGAGCGGCACGGCACACTGTTCATTATCTAAGTGAATACACTTAGTTGATTTGGGATATTTTAAGACCAGTGGGATAAGGATATCTTTAAGTGTCTGCAGACACTGAGGAACACAGTAAGTCAGACAACCAGATTTGGAATAGATATCTTTTTTTTTCTCTCTCCTAAAGGATAGTAATGAAGATCTCTGTAAAAAAAAAAAATATATATATATATATACATATATATGTATATATATGTGTATATGTATGTATGTATGTATGTATGTATAATGGTAAGAAAAAATGTAAAGGAAATAAAACAGTTGGTTAAGAAATCATAAGTAAATAGGAGTGGAGTTTGAAGATGAAGTGGAGGAAAGATTTGAACAAGAATGTGGGATCTATCTCACTCATGAACTCAGTTTCATAAATTAGAAGTGGATCTGTCAGATAGCAAGAGATGGAGAGAGAATTCAGTGGGCTCCGTTAACAGGCACAGTGCAAATGCTGGATTCCACGCTCCAAAGGGCCACACCTGCTCTGGTGAACACAGGATCAGTCGTCATGTCTTTCTTCACCTTCTTTTATGAAATGCTAACGATGTGTCACAAAGTTCTCAAACACTTTTTAAAATAAGATTTACACGTGCTTAATAAGCGCTTTGGCTAAATTATGAGGTTACTCTGAATACATTGCACAGCAGAGTTTATTTAAAAGGTGCAAAATAATCTCTTAACACGCATGATTTCAGAAGAGGTTTTTACATCATACTTGCCTTCCTTCTTCTGAACACTGGGTGGAGCTCTTATCTAGATTAAGTAAAAGCCTTGTCTAAGCAGAAGAAAAGGAAGCAACTTTAAAGAGTTTGCATTTATGGAATTTTTAACTATTTAGTATCTCTCTGGAACAAGTCTTCCAACTTTTAACTAAAAAAAAAAAAAAGAATCACAGGAACTATAAATCAGTAATAAAGAAAGATGTGGAAAGCAGAGTAAAAAGAGAAAGAGCGAGGATTTGTGAATGGAAAGCTGTCTTGTTATTAACAAATTGGCTGATGGTGAGTTTAAGTATAGCTGGGTTCTAAAGACTTTGTATTCTAAAAATCTTGTCCCTAAGCATGGAAATGTATCCTTGGTCCTCAGGTGGTTCAGTTGGCCTAATCAACAAAAAATCCAGATTGGTAGGGGCCATTGCCCCCAGGTCACAGGGTCTCCTGACTTTCCCTGCAGGAGCTGTCTGCCCAGGTCACCTGCACTCTCCCTGCCATGCCTGACTCTGCCACCTGGGAAGGGTACCTGCAATCCCATAGCTGCTCTGCCTGTACCTGGTGGTTAGTTTGATTATAAGAGAAGTTAGGAGTCCCTTCTTGGCCCTGGATCCAAATCTTGTTTCCCAATCAAATTTTATGGTTATTTTTTAAAAATTTTTATTTTTCAATTACAGTCGACATTCAATATTATTTTATGCTAGTTTCAGGTGTACAGGTGATTGAGCTTTATCATTATTAAAACATTGTGATGTTTGAATATCTAGAACAAACAAGCATAAGAGCATAAGTCAATAAATTTTAAATCAGGAGAGAAGTTATTTGAAAATTATGTAATTTATTCAGAGCCTTTGTGAGTGCAGCTCGGGCATTAGGATTTTTAAAAACTCCATGGGTGGTTCGAATGTATAGCCAGACATGAGAACTCGTGATCTACACGTACTGGATTTAGGGGACAGTGACACTCTGTTGCCCAGAGCTTCTCAAATTTGCATGTACATAAGAATCATCTGGGATCTTGTTAAAACACAGATTCCGATTCAGGAGGTCTGGGGTTGAGGCCTAAGGTTCTGCCATTTCCAGCAAACTCCCAGGGCAGCTCTGTGCTGCTGGTTTGCAGACCACACCTTGGAAAGAAAGTGTATTTTCCAAATGGTGTACAGCATGACCCTTGCCAGGGGAGCTTGTTAACCCATGCAGATACACAGGGTGCTCCCTGAGATTTCTGATTCACCAGGTCTGGAAATCTGTCTGCTAATAAGTGCCTAGCTGACTCTCGTGGCCTGTGAGTTGGGGAAAGGTCTCTCTAACTTAACCTAAGTAGTTAATGGTGTACCAGGTCTCTGTCACATTACTTACCAAAGCTTCAAAGACCTTAATCTCTCTCTTATTAATTCTAACTATGAGTGCATGGGCATGTATCATGGTATCTTTTAGTATTCATCATAAATTTCCAAATTTTCTTGATGAATTGGTAGATAGTGCTTTCTAGCATAATGGGCAAAAAATTCAAAGTGATCTAAAACAATTTAGTTCCACTGCTCTCATTATGTTGGCACTGCTCCTGCTGACTTCAGTGTTTCCAGACTAATCTGGTCTGAAGAATTAGTTTAAAAGTCATTACATTTTATTATTTTTTTAAACGAAAGATACAAGTTTTATTGTGTAGCCACTGAACTTTTGGAGTCATTTCTTACAGCAGTTAGCCCTCCCAGACCCATACATTCTTCTTCGCCTTGTGGTCTTAAAGCCAAGATGTCCTGGGGCTTCTCCACCTACACACACTCCCTCGGAGATCCTACCCAAACTTAGGACTTTTAATACTATTTACCCAACTGATTATTTGCGAAAGCAGGTCTCCAGCCATGTCTTTCTCTTGAACTCCAGGCCAGTATAACCAGCTGCCTGGTGAACAACCCACTTGGATGTTCATTGTCATCTCAAACTTCTCTTGTCCAAAATAGGGTGCCTGGTTTTCCTTCCCGAAACTGCTCCCCCTGCAGCTCTCCCTGTTTGGGTCGAAGGCAGCTCCCTGCTTGCAGATGCTCAAACCAAACCTCTCTCTCATATTCACATTGAATCCAGCAAGAGTTTTTGTTGGCTCTGCCTTCAGAATATATTCGGATTCTGACCACTACTCTTCTCCATAAATGCCACCATCCCACCCTGAGCCACCATCCTCTCTTCTCTGAATGACTGCAGCATCCTCATAGCTGGTGTCTCTGTTTTCTTCCTCAACTCTTCCTCTCTTTTTATTTTAAAGTTTCTTCAAATAATCTTTTGCAGTTAATAGTCACGGAAACAACCCATTTACCAAAATAACGTATTTAATATTCCAATTAGTTTGTAGAGAAAAAAGATTGTTTTTAAAAGAAAACTGGAAGGACCCAGGCAAAAGTAACTAAGAAGTTACTGGAAGAGTTAAGAGGAAAGGTAATAAGAGAAGGAGTGGCAGGGAGAATGGAAAGGTTTTAAATAGCAGTGTTGATTCTTCTACAACCAGCTCTTCAGGTATATGGTCTGGGTGGCCGACCAGCTGCAGCTTCTCGGAGGAAGATGAGGTCGCATGGCTTGTGGAAGAAGCAGCAGTGTCAATGTTCTGTACTGATGCTTCTCCTTTATTGAAGTTTGCTTATGTGGAGTGGATTAGGAATGGTTTTACTTGCCTCTTTTTTTTTTTTTTTAATTCTTTTTGCTTTGGAGCTCAAGATCTAGATGCCACCTATGAGCCTTCCAATGACCTCACTTCTGTCTCAGCCAAGGTCTGATCGGCAGTGCCATTTCCCTCCCAAGTCTGGCCTTAACGAGCTGTTTTCTCTTTTACTTCTCCTTTTTGGACCCCCTAATACTTCAGCTAACTTGAATTACTTACTCATTGTTCCCCTGGTGTATGCCATGCTTTCTTTCCTATTGAACGAAATGAGTTTACGACATTTTCACCACTTTTATACCCATTTCTCTCATATTCACAGAACTTAATAATGATAATAATAATAATAATAATAATAATAATAACAACAATAATGGTAGACATTTGAGGGAGTACTGTCTATGTACCAGGCACTGTGCTAAGTGATCGCAGGCATTATATCATTTTAACCTCCTCCTGAATCCTTGGTTCATGATGACTGTTTGAGGGAAACCCTACCTAAGGATCTTGCCTGGGTAATACAAGATACAGTTGAGATTCAAACCGAGTCTAACTCCAGTCATATTTTAGAGTTTACTCTCCTTGTTATATTGTCTGTCATGTCAGTGTGATGATTCTGTTTCAATTTCTTTTTCCTAGCACACCGTTAGAAGAACTTTGGAACAGTGTCTCTGGTACTTGTTTAGTTTTCTCACTGTGGTACTGGGAATGCTGGACGTCCTTTCCAGGGATGGGTGAAGTTGCAGTAGGGGCATCTCAGAATACACCAACAAGCATCTTCTTAGTCAACTTGCCCTCAGCCCTGTAGACATCCATGCCTCTACTCTTCTGCTGGGATAATTAAAGATTCTGTTGGGTGTTCTGCTCCCCCACCCAACTGTTCTACTTATTGTTGTTTCCCATTACAGAGCTCAGTGTCTAAAAGGGGCAGTGCTCAATCTTTTTGGATAGAATTCTGTAGTACACAAAACTAGATTTCCAAAGGTGGTTTCATATCTTTTTACATATGAAACCTAGGGGTGAGGTCTAGGAATCTGCATTTTAACAAGTGTCCCAGGTGATTCTGATGCAAGTGATCCTCAAACCATTACTGATATTCTAAAAAAAAAAAAAAACAAACAAAAAGCATGCTAATTTATGAGATCTAAATAGTAAAAACCAAGGAATATTTATGTTATAAATACTTATTACACAGCATTTACTTTGTGCTTGATATCATTGTAAGAGAATTAAAAATAATAACTCATTTAATGCACACCACAGCCTTATGAGATGAAGAGTGTTGCCACCTCACTTTTTACAGATCAGAAAACTGAGGCACAGAAGTGCTAAGTAATCTGCCCCATCATGTATAGCTAGGAAGTGGATGTGGACCCAGGCATTCCGGGTCCAGACGCAGTGCTGCCCCATACCACGCTTTCCACCGACATGTGTAAGAAAGGCCACATTAGTCCCAGCTTTGTTTTTGCCGAGCCCTTCCAAGGAGCCGGAAAGGAAAACAGGACTACATGACTGCATGAAACACACAGGAAATATTTTATTAGCTTCCAGACGGAGAAAAGTGTAGAGTAAAAATATTTCAATAGAAATCCATGGCTCTCCTCAAAGAGCCCACTCTGGCACTTGTGGCCCCCCAGTCGTGGTAGCGCCTGTAGTCCCCCGGCCTCAGCAGGTATTGCCGCCCCCGGTAATGGGGCATCTCGTACAGGATCCAGTAGCCCTCCAGCACGCTGAAGGAGTGGATCTCACTGAAGTGGAAGCGGTCGTAAACCGAGGGGCAGTCCTCCGTCAACTCCACCATCTGGCCCCTGTAATCTTCCCTCTCGTAGAGTCTGATTCTGTGGGAGCTGGTCTGTGGATTCAGCAATCGGCAGACAAGAGAAAGTCAGGAAACCTAGCCTTTAGCAACCAATCGCGCTCAGCCCTGGGGGGGATGGGCATTTCTTTATCTTTTCTATATCAAAGGCCACAACTTAAAAAAACAGCCAACACCAAGGCCGCTGTGTACATTTGGGAAGGTCGAACGCTGCGAAACTGCAGGGGGCGCCATTCACATAGATCAAGATATTAATGGTGCTACTTAGAGTTTTCTAAACCTAAATCCACTCTATTTAGTACCATTCTTAAGTAACGACTTTAATATATTTTTTGCTCTCTACTGGCTTATGGTGGTGGTCTAGGGCCCTCCTTGGATGATAAAAAAAAATTAGATATTAAGATAAAAAAGATAAATATATCACTGACGAAGACATTGTTTTGAATCTTGATAGCATTAGAAGACCCTAGGGAGAGAGAAAGTCAAATCGCTTTCCCCAAAGTGGGCACAGAGTGGAGGCAATTAAGCACAGGCGATTCCTTACCATCTTCCTTTCTGCTTTAAGTCCTGCCACCTTAAAATTTTGAAAAGCAAGAGCCATCATAAAGATTAGGTTTCAGTTCTCAGCTCTAATTTATTCTCCAGCAAAACAATTTTAGGTAATTAATAAAAATGGAAGCTCAAGATCATGAAAGATGCCTTTACAGATTAATCGATGATAAAACTTTCAGAAAAATTGAAAGGTAGTCTGTTAGTCCTGGGTAAATCTTATCTGTCTTTCCTTAAATACTTGTTCTTTTTTATGTGCTTGTTCCTTCTCAGCAGGTACCCATTCAACATCTTCCTTCTTCCACGGTTAAATTCACTTTAGGAAAGGTTCTCTTAGGCAATTCACTCTGTGATATAAAAGATTGCTGACAATGGATCTTCCACGGTTTATAAAGGACTCACATGTACTTTACCTAATTTGATTGTCACCACAGCATGACACACATGGACCACCATTAGCAAGCCTTTTCTCCTTTTATGAGAAACTAACGAAGAGCTTGTAGTCTATAACTAGAAGAGTCAGAACTGGAAAGTGGACGGCCAGATTTTCAGGCTCCTAATACCAGTCTGGGTCCTTTACCCCAGAACATTGTCATCGTCAAATCAGAGAATCACTAACTGTGGCCAGGGGGAGGGAGTGGTATTTGGGTAAGACCTGGCTTTGCAGAAGCTATTGGAATCACATTGTTGGTTACTTGTTTTGCCTAATCTAAAGGCAGGACTTGAGAGACCCTTGCTGCTCATAATATTTTGGGGAGGGGGTGCTTGCTACGTGCTTCCAGGTAAGCGTCTTTCATCTTCATCACAACTCTAGGAATTAGCTGCTCTTATTAGCCCCACTTTACAGAGGAAAGGGAGAAATGGTCTGGAGGAACTAGCCTAAGGCCACCTGATAGTAAGGAGTTAATCTGTTACTTATTCATCACCTGTAACACAGACATTCTGAACTAATAAAACCTTTTCCCATTAGAAGTGAGTTTACTTTTAACAAAGTAAAATAAATTTCCAATTAAAAGCCTTGCATTAATAAAGGAAAAGAGATTTTAGTTAGAACCAGAAAAAGGCTACCGTCCCATATGGTGAATACTACGTCTGGAGCACTGAGGTGACCGGAGGGCTCAGAAGGAGCAGGGGAACTGGACTCACGTGGGGGATGAGGCGGCAGGAGCGGACCGAGTCGCTCAGGCCCATCCACTGCTGGTAGTCGGGGTAGTCGCCGCGCCGCAGGAAGTACTGGTAGCCCGAGTAGTTGGGCTGCTCATAGAGCATCCAGCAGCCGCTGTCCACCCGGATGGAGTTGCAGCGGCTGAAGTAGGGCTGCAGGTTGGAGTGGTCGCTGCTGCACTCGTAGTGGCGGCCCTGGAAGCCGCGGTCCTCGTAGAAGGTGATCTGCAAGGAAGGCAAGGAGACGCTCAGAGGCCTGGCCCCCGCCCCCGCCCCCGTCGGCCGGGGCCCCTCCCGGCCTGGGCGCGGGGCTCACCTTCCCCATGGCTGGTCGACACGGATGAAGCGAGTTCAGTGGATGCGCCCGCAGGGCGGCGGGTCTATATAGCAGGCCGGCTGCTGCGTTGGCAGGAACAACACAAAAGGGGCCCGCGGGGTGAGGGGATTTCCTCTCTTTTCTATATAATGACTGCGGGGGTGGGGTGGGGGACTTATTGTATGTTTCTTCGTAAACTCGCCAGAGCTTTCGAATTGATGACCCGGGTTAAAACTGTCACTTGGTGCCTCTCGGACCTTTAAATGGAACCTATTCAGGAAACTGGAGCTGAAAAGGCGCTTAACCAAGTTAATAATTGTAATCAAAAGTTTTATTTGTCTTTTTAAATTTCGAAATGATCTCTTTTTTGAGTGACATCGCGGGGCAGTGACCAGGTCCGAAGTCGGAAAGGGCTACGGCATGAGGCGTTTAGATCAGATTGCGTTTTCCTGGTGTGAATGTGGAATATGGGAACGAACGTGCCTCCCCGCTAGGCCTTTTAAAATAGGATGGGATTTTCCTCCAAGAGAACCTGTCTATGATCCTAACTGCCAATATGAGGGTGTAGCAGATATTACTAACTCTGGAGGAAGGATAGGGGGCTGGGGCGGAGCGGAGTTAAGCACCCCCACAGGAAGCCCTGTTCAGGTACCTGGCCTCAGCTCTGCTCCCTGGGACTGAGTGGAACCAGGACATCTCCAGGGGTATCTCCACAGCTTCAGATCTTGCCTCCAAAGCCACAGGCAAAGAAACCCTTTTGAGATTCATGAAGTGACTCACTGGTGATTATTACTCACACCGTAACTATTTATTTAACTAATAATTTTGCAAACTAAGCACTATGCTAAGCTTAGTTAGTTCTAGCGGCTGACAACTGCAAGTTAACATGCAAATATAATGGCTTTAAAATCCTACAATTCTGCCTTCTCTACCTTTCCCAGCCCTGGTTGCTCTCTAGTTAAGGTTCTACCTCCAGGGAGTCTTCTTTCCCCTAAAACCGCCTCCTACTACCCGGCTGCAGCTGCTGGAGCCCCACTCTCTAATTTAGAGCAGGTTTTCTCAGCCTCATATGAATTTTGGATTAGAAAATTCTCTGTTGTGGGAGGTTGTCCTGTGCATTTTAGGGTGTTTAGTAGTATCCCTGGTCTCAACCCACCAGATACTAACGGCATTATTCTCAATGTCGTGACAACCGAAAATGTCTCCAGAGATTGTCAACTGTCCCCTTGGGGAGCAGAATCGACCCTGGTTGCATGCCACTACTTTAGAAGGAGCCAGTCCCCAACTCGATACAACCTTGATCTACTATGTCTTGTTCCTTAGTTTGGATTCTTGCTACCAAGGTCAAATGCGAAAAAGTTATTTTTGTCAATGGCCATGCTATCCTGAACAAGCCTGATCTCTTCTGATCTCCGAAGCTAAGCAGAATTGGGCTTGGTTAGTATTCGGATGGGAGACCACCTAGGAAGATCGGGAGCTGTAGGCATAAAAAAATAAGGGATTGTAAACTGACAAGGTCCTTGCAATCTGTGAGGTCAACTAAGGGTTGCCTTGTCTAAAGAAAATAAAATAAAAAGTTATTTTACCAGAATAAATTTCATTTGGTACACATGAATTTAATAAGCCTTATTCATGTTCTTCCTTTTAAAAATTCTAACTTTATAAAAAATTTGGAAACTACAGAGAAACAGAAAGGAGGAAAAAATTTAAACCATTGTGTTGTATATAAAAAAGCACTGTTGATCTACATTAAAAAACCTCCTTTCAGTTCTGCAAAATGAAAAAGTTCTAGAAAGCTGTTGTATAACGATGTGCATATAGTTAACACTAATGTACTCTGTGGTTAAAAATGGTTAAGACAGTAAATTTCATGTTACTTGTTTTTACCACAAAAAAGACACCACCCCTAAAAAAAACAAAAACAGCAACACTTTTAAATTTCACTTCTTGAGCTAATGCTTTCATCTCTAGATATTTGTCCAAAGAAAATAAATGTACATGTAAACATTATGCACAGTGGTATTTTATCAGAACATTGTTTATAATATAAAAAATTAGGTAAAAATAAAATGTCAAAAATATGACATTAATTGTATAAATTGTAAAACATCTGTTTGATAAGATGGCATGCAGCTACCCAAAATTATGTTCTCAAAGAATTTATTTAAAGATATGAAAAATGCTCACCATATTTTTTTTTTAAATCAAGTATATTATATACTGAAAACTACAAAACTGAAAGAAAGAGGTAAATAAGTGGAAATATATCTTGCATTCATGGATTAAAAGGCTTAATATTGTTCAGATATCAATACTACCCAAAGTGATCTACAGAGTCAATGCAATCCCTATCAAAATGCCAATGATGTTTTATGCAAGAAAGACCCATCCTAAAATTAATGTAGAATCTCAAAGGATGCTAAATATCCAAAACAATCTTGGCGGAAAAAAAAGAACAAAGCTGGAGAACTCACACCTCTTGATTTCAAGACTCACTACAAAGTTACAGTAATCAAAACAGTGTGATACTGGAATAAAGAATAGAGAACCCAGAAGCAAACCCTCACTTATATGTCAAATGGTTTTTGACAAGGTTTCAATGGAGAAAGGACAATCTTTTCAACGAATGATACATGGAAAGCTGGTTATCCACATGCAAAAGAATGAAGTGGGAGGCTTACCTTATATTATATACAAAAATTTCTAGATATTAAAAAAATAGGTATAGGTAATAGATAAATTGAACTTCATCAAAATAAAACCTCTGTACATCAAAGAAGACTATTAACAGGGTAAAAAAGGCAACATATGAAATGAGATAAAATATTTGCAAATCGTATATTGGATAAGAGATTGATATTCAAAATATATAAAGAATTCTTACAACTCAGCACCAACCACAAAAACAACAAAAACAAATTTAAAAACTCTATTAAAAATTTTGAATAGACAGTTTTCAAATGGCCAATAAGCACATGAAAAGATGCTCAATACCACTAATTATTCTGGAAATGCAATCAAAACTGTAATGAGATACTACTTCACACCATTAGGATGGCTATTATAAAAAAAATTAGAAACAAAACAGAAAATAGCAAATGTTAGTGAGGATGTGGAGCAGTTGGAAACCTTGTGCATTGCTGGTGGGAATGTAAAATGGTACAATCACTGTGGAACACTGCATGATAGTTCCTCAAAAAATCGAACGTCTAATTACCACGTGATCCAGCAATTCTACTTCTAAGCATAAACCTGAAAAAACTGAAAACAAAAACTCCAACAGATGTTTGTACACCAATGTTTATAGCAGCATTACTTATAATAGCCAAAAAGGTGAAAACAATCCAAATGCCAATTGAGAGATGAATGGATAAACAAAATGTAGTATATGCACAGAACGGAAGATTATTCAGCCTTAGAAAGGAATGAGGTTTTGATAAATGTCACAACAGAGATAAACCTTGAAAACATTACGCTAAGTGAAATAAGCCAGACACAGAAGGACAAATATTGTATAATTCCATCTATTTGAGGTGTTTAGAATAGTGAGATTCATGAATACAGAAAGTAGAATAGTGGTTACCAGAGAATGGGGGAAGGTGAGAATTGTTGTTTAACGGGCACAGAGTTTGGGATGATGAAAAAGCTCTGGAGACGGGTAGTGCTGATGTTTGCACAACAAAGTGAATGTGCTGTATACCACTGCGTTGCACACTTAAAAACGGTTATAATGATAAATTTTATGTATGTATGTCTTCACACAATTTAAAACATCTTTCATGAGCAATGAGGAAGAAAATCAATATTTTATCAATATCACTTCTTAATTTTGATAATTGTACTGTGGTTGTAAGAAAACATTAAAATAAAGTGTATTTTAGGGACTTAAAAAGGAATTAAAAAGCATTTAATATTGATTTTAAATTTCTTATAGTAGTCTTACTTTATAATGAGAATAAAAAGAATAATTAACATTTAAACATTTTTTTCTATTAGTATTTTTCCCTCCTGGGGCTTCCTCCGTCTTTTTCTCTTTATTCATTTCATTCTAATTTCCTTACATCTCAAAGCTTACACTCAGAAACCTGATAATATTTCAAGGTCCTCTTTAATCCTGGGAATTTGTGCTCTGGATACACTTGTGCTATAGGCAAAGATTGTTGTGTGCTTTCCTTCACCCAAGCTTCCTTGTATATTGCCCCAGTTGCAACTAGCTGCTATCCTATGGTTACCAGGGACACAAGATGCAGGCTGATGCAGATGCTAAATGTGAAGGGAGACAGAACATCTTGGGGCCCTGGTGATGCTGTTTAGCTACTGAATCAACCATCCCTAAATCCGGTGCCTCCTGGGACTTCTTGCCATGTGAGCTAATAGATTTCCATACTGCTTGTCTATTTGGTAGAGGCTTTCTGCCACTTCCGCTCTAATGTATCTTAACTGATTTAAATTCTTTTTGGCCAACAATTAGAGTGAATTTTGATCAAACTTTGAAGGATGAACAGCTCACAAGGAAGAAGGTGGGGAAGAATGACCCAGGTGAGGAAAAGATGTGAGCAAAGGCACACATATAATGTTGCTTGGTGTGCTAGGACTCAAGTGAGGTGGGAGTAAAGGGCAACTCAGGTCAAGTAACAGGAGATGAAGTAGACAGGCTGGGGCCAGGTTCTTAAAGGAAGTGGAATTTTCCCCTGTGGGCAGGGCAGAAACATGGAAGGTTTCATCAGGGAAATAACATGACCAGATCAGTATCTGAGCACGTAAATAGTCATCATTTTCCCTTTCTTAAACCTTAGCAATGAGAGCATAAGTAAGACAGAACAAGAGGTAAGAGAAGAATCGACATAAGTATTATAGTGTCCTGCTTCCCTATAACCTTATACATATAGTCTTCCAAAACACACACACACAGTTTATGTAAATGATTATATAAATATATATAACTATGTGTGAGTGTGTGCATATATACAGAGAGAGAACACAACTCTAAGTTATCTTATGTATTTAATTTAATTCTTGGTTGTTTGTTTGCAATGACCTCCCAGCAAGAATCTGTAAACTAGTGCTTTCATTACTTTGACAAGAATCTTCCTGATTTAACAATGGAAAAACTCTGATCTCTGAGCTGTGAGCTCTGGGTTCCAATGCCACCTCTAATATTAACTATTTGACATTAGAATCGGACTTTAGTTTTCCCTTACATAAAATGGGTTATCTAGGTTAGATGATCTCTATATCTCAAATATGTTAAACGTCATATGACTTTGTTGTTCTGTAGTAGTTTTCTTTCTTCCTTCCCCTTTCCCTCCCTTCCTCCCTCCCTCTGTCTTTCTCTCCCTCTCTTCCTCCCTTCTTCCCTACCTCTCTTTCCTTCCTTCCTTCCTTCCTTCCTTCCTTCCTTCCTTCCTTCCCTTCCTCCTCCTCTGGCTCCTCCTCCTCCTTCTTCACATTTTCAATTAGGAATTATTTTGGAGACTCTGAATAAAATTTTAAACAGTAACCTCATAAAAATTCACATATACTCTATATCTAGAAATGTGAGTTGAACTACAAATAAAAGAATACTCAATTAGTGTGGCATAAACATATGTGTGTTTATTTTACTCCTATTACAAGAAGTCTGAAGGTAAAAGATCGCTGGCATTGCCTGTTGGTTAATTTTATGTGCCAACTTGACTGGGATAAGGGATTCCCAGATAGCTGGTAAAACATCATTTCTGGGTGTGGCTGTAAGAATTTTTCCTGGGGAGATTAGCATGTGAATTCTTAGACTGAGTAGATCGCCCTCACCAATGTATCGTCCAATCTGTTGAGGGCCTGAATAGAACAAAAACATGAAGGAAGGAAGAATTTGCTTTTTCTGCTTGAACTGAAACATCCATCTTCTGCCTTCAGAAATGGAGCTCCTGGTTTCCAGGCCTTTGGATTCAGACTAAATTATATCAATAGTTTTCCTGGTTCTCCTGCTATAGGTTGTGGAACCTCTTGGCCGCCATAATTACCTGAACCAATTTCTGTAATAAATATCCTCATCTATATCTAGATACATCTCCCCTTGGTTCTGTTTCTCTGGAGAGCCCTGAGTAATAGACACTGGTGTGAGGGCTTGACCACATTGAGGCCAGCAGTTCTGAGACTGTGGTGTTTCCTTCGTCCTTGTTACCTCTTGGGTGTAAATATCTAAAATAAGAGGGAATTGCAGCATCGGGAGCAGATACTACTCCCTTTCATCATAAAGGCAAAAGTTTTTCCAGAGCCATCTCTTTATCAGCACTCTGCACTTACATTTCAACGTCCAGAGTTTCATTGACCACCTCAGCACCAAGGGAGTCTGCCAGAGATTTGTGAACTTGACTTTTCATACAATTTAGGGGATCTTTTGAGATCTGTGGTGGAACCCAGCTTCAGAATCCGTGATTTAAAGAGTGGGTTATGCTATCTCTGAATCTCAGCTTTCAGATCCTCACTCCTCAGAGATAAACTGAAATCTGAACAGGTTTCCGATAATCTCATTTGTAGCAACAACTTGTTTAAAGGCCAGAGAATTGAACGAGATAATGTATTATGAAAGTGTTTTTTGCAAACTGTAAAGTTCTGCTTAATATGAAGGCATATTTCTATTATGAGAACTTTCTTTGTTACCTATGGATCACACATCTTGGGTTCCACTTGCATTGTGTGTGTGTGTATGTGTAAATAAAAGAAAAATAAAATAAGAGTAGGATAAAAGAAAAAAACAAAAGCAAACCAGTGCCAGAAACACACAGAAAATATTTTATTAGTTTCCAGACTGAGAAATGATGAAGAATTTATTTTAATAGAAATCCATGACTCTCCTCAAAGAGCCCACTCTGGCACTTGTGGCCCCCCAGTCATGGTACCGCCTGTAGTCCCCCGGCCTCAGCAGGTACTGCCGCCCCCGGTAGTTGGGCATCTCGTAGAGGACCCAGGAGCCCTCCAGAACATTGAGGGAGTAAATTTCATTGGAGTGGAAGCGGTCCTGAAGAGAGGAGCAGTCCTCCGTGAACTCCACCATCTGGCCTCTGTAGTCTTCCCTCTCATAGAGTCTGATCCGGTGGGAGCCAGCCTGGCTCATCCCAGGATGGTAAGAGGAGAAAAGCAAACCGTGAAACGACTCCAACATATTCCTGCAGTCTCGTTGTGTGGAGACCAGCTCAAGCCATTTTGAAATACATGGTAAAATTTAATTAATTTTGAATATTTATATATTCTCCGTTTTCAAAGGTGGTAATTGGGTACCCTTTCAAGATAATAAAGTGTGATTGAATGAATTAAGAAGGAAATCTCACTCTTTAAAATATTCAACTATTTCCCAGGACAAACTACTAACCATCCTAACCGTACCAACCAGTATACCATACCACAGAGAAACCCAAATCTTTAACTGTTTATCACTATTTTTGCCATTTTGAAGAAATATTTTTAATTTTTCAAGCATGTGTGCTTGAATACTAAAGTCAGTTTATGAAATGAATGACCCTGCACTGAGTTTAAAATAAATCTTGGAAAAAAATCACCAATGGCTTGGATATTTCTGTTGAAAGCCAAGGTAAATGTCTTAAGTATCTCAGGCAATAATCGATCCTCATTTAATAATTTATAAATAGAACGAGGGAAAATGAGGGGAAAAATCAGTAAGCCCAAAGAATAATTTTTCAAAAAACGCAGTGTTTTAAAAACACATTAATAAAATATATGCGGCACATGTGTAAAATCTCTCTGTGTTGATTATCATTGAAAGAAAGTACTTTTATTTGTATAGGTTGGAAAAAAACTAAAATATTCAAGTGGGGAGTGAAAAAGGGAGGAAGTCTTTAAAAAAAAAAATTACCCCTGTAAAAGTTTCCTTTTTGATTCCTGTGTGCTCAGGAACTACCACGTATTCTAGTACTTCATTACTCTTCTATTGGATATTAGCAGTTTTCCTACAACTCCATTGTAAATGATGCCTGGACAGACTTCTATCATACCTAACCAGGGCAGCCAACACATTCTTCCTCAATAAATATGTTTTGATTAATTGGTACCTGGGTAAACTTCACTTTTGTTCAGGGCAAACTATATTGAACTAATCTACCATAGCTTATCTTTTGTCCAAACTCTCAATTATTCTGAGCGATCACTACTCCAAATGTTTAACCTTTGCCTTGAAACTCTCCATTGTGTCCCTAGGGCCCATTTCTGATATGGAATTGGACTCACGTGGGGGATGAGGCGGCAGGAGCGGACCGAGTCGCTGAGGCCCATCCACTGCTGGTAGTCGGGGTAGTCGCCGCGCCGCAGGAAGTACTGGCAGCCCAAGTAGTTGGGCTGCTCATAGAGCATCCAGCAGCCGCTGTCCACGCGCACCGAGTTGCAGCGGCTGAAGTAGGGCTGCAGGTTGGAGTGGTCACTGCTGCACTCGTAGTGGCGGCCCTGGAAGCCGCGGTCCTCGTAGAAGGTGATCTGCAAGGAAGGCAAGGAGACGCTCAGAGGCCTGGCCCCCGCCCCCCGCCCCCGTCGCCGGGGCCCCTCCCGGCCTGGGCGCGGGGCTCACCTTCCCCATGGCTGGTCGACACGGATGAAGCGAGTTCAGTGGATGCGCCCGCAGGGCGGCGGGTCTATATAGCAGGCCGGCTGCTGCGTTGGCAGGAACAACACAAAAGGGGCCCGCGGGGTGAGGAGGGGATTTTCGTGTTCTCTTTTTTCTCTTTGCTGTCATAGTCCACAGGGCTCATTGTGGGGTTTGGTCCCATTCTCTCTGGAGCATTCGGGTTGCTATCACTGGTTGATGCTATTGAGACAGTTTTAAAAAAAGTCATTTGGGACATTGTCTATTTAATAATAGAAATAGAAATTCAGCCATTTTATATATAGTCTAGACTTTCATTTGTATAGGTTGGGGAAATACAAAAAAAGTGTTAAGTGGGAGAGCAAAATAGAAAGGGTCTTAATATGGTAAATATAAAATAAACTGTAAGAACTATCATATTACTTATGTGCCACAATATTGAATGCTAATTGTTCATAGAAGAAAATGACCCTAACTGAATGTTGAAATTTTCAGATTAGTCCTATAAGAGAATTTCCTCATTAAAAGGTATAAGAAATTGGAATGTTTACCAAGGGAGTTCACAGAATTTCAAGCTTTCGGTATGGTTAAAAAAAAAAGAAAAAAAGAAAAAAAACCCAGCAAGCACAGATCTTCAGTACTTGGTTCGAGTTTGATTTTGTTGCAGTCATGCTTAAAAGTAGACTGAGAATTGGTTGTTTTATCTTGGCTAATTGTGATTCAAAAGGGAGAATAGTTTTAAGATGCTTCATCTCAGAAAGAAGAACTAACATGGACATTTCTAAGTTTAAAGAAATAAGAAAAAGTAGTATCTTTAAAACACAAAAGCAGATGGCCTCTTAGGTTATTATAAAATAAAACCCAAAATTTAACAAACCCCTTCTGATTGATCTAGAGATATCTTTGTTCTTGGGAAAAAGAGCACACAAAGCTATTGACTCAGGAGATAAATTACATGAAGATAAAGAGGAGCTCTG
>NW_006442484.1:69169784-69173504 GCF_000325575.1 Pteropus alecto
GGAATAAATATCTAGGACTCTAGGAAGACTTTAGAAAGTACTTATCGGCCTGGAAGTGAATAGTTTGATGGACTGGAAAGAGCACTGGAGTGGAAGATGACCTATGACTTTAGCCTCTTTCATGTTCAAAGAATTATTCAGAGTCCTGTGTTGTCTTGTGAAAAGACTTTGTTTTGACTTTGGGTGATAAATCTTTGTAAGTCTATACTTTTGAATTAAATACCAGCTTTGTACAATATAATGATCTCAGTTATTGTTATTCACTTTGTAAAGGCATATGCTTCAAAGTTACTTATGTTTCCATAGTGGAAAATAAACAGCCAGAATCTAAAGAATAAAAATCATCATTTTAATTAAAATTAAAAGAAAATAAGAATAATTTTAAAAATAAATTTTAAAATCACCAATTCTGCTCAGAGCTGGTTCTATGAGGAGAGTGCTAAGAGTCCCAGAGAGCAAACACCTTGGGGAGCGTGGCAGGTAGATCTGCGGGACCCACCACCTCAGCTGACATGCTGTTACAACTGAAATTTAGCATACATCTAATGCACCAAAACAAGGGACTTCGGGCTTGGGTTTTGGTTTTTTGGTTTTTTGTTTTTGTTTTTTCATTAACTAGGTGGAGAAGAGGCTTTATTTCAGCCTGGGGGAAGAAACAAGGAAAAAATCCTACACTTCTCACAGACCTGAAAAGTGAATGGCTTGGGCCAAAAAAAAAAAAAAAAAAAAGGCTTGATTTCAATGCTCTACAGAAAATTTTGGAAGTGACAAATGTGTTTCAGACCTAAGCCCCACACTTTACTTAGTGTGCTTAGGTGAACATAAGACCTGAGAATCCTAACCCCTGTAGCACAGAGGCAGAGCTCTACACAAGTTGCCTGCAATGGCTGATGGGGACTGGCTTCAGAGGAAGAACAAAGATAAGGAACAGGTACCCTATTGCCCTATTGGTGGCAGTTTTCACAGCAGCATGGAAACGACAACTGGCAACCCTGAAGGCTGTGGATCTGGAGATGTGATTTATTTGGTTGGCACAGTGTTCAGGTATTTTTTTTGTAATGCTTAAGATTGATTCGCACTTGCCACAGTTCACCACTCTCCCCATTAGTCCTTGTTGTCTTAAAGAAGATGGTTTCACTTATTTACATCATCTCTCTGGGCCCCCAAGGCATTGAGTGGCAACCTCAAACAAGAGTTTTTGCCAAATGAAAAACAACAACAACTATACATCAAAGTTCCCAAGCATTCTTTCTTACTTTGAACCATATTTTATTAGGAACTTGTGTGTTTTGGGGTGAAAATGTCCTTTTGTAAATGTTTTTTCTTTTATGAAATGTACAAATAGATGGTGGTTAGTTTTACCTTTTTGGCTGTTTTGTTTTTCATTTTAAATGTCCTTGCTTGGCAAAATTAAAATTGGTGCTCCTATGTTGATCTCTATTTAAAGCAGATTAGTCTGGGAAATCTAAAAGATTGAGAAACACATGATTTAAAGAATATGAAAAATACAGTGAACCTTTTTTTTGGGGGGGAGGGGGACATTCTGTTTGTTTTAATGCTTCAAAATTCTGTCTTAGAGTTACTTCAGAAATTATTCCTCCATAGAACTTTCCCACATTAGGGCCAGCATAGCAGTTAAGAACATCAGACAAATTTGAGCTATAGTCTCCTCCTTGCCTCTTACTAATGGTGGGACCCTGAGCATGTTATTTAATTCAACTTAACCTCAGTTTTTTCCACAGGTACTATAAATAACAGGCTTAATATAAGGTACTTGTGTCAAGCTAATAATTTTCACCTTCACATTAATGTTTCTTATCTGTAAGGCAAGTTATTATGCTATACATTTAAAACTTTTTTTTTTTTTTTTTAAATGTGCAGGGCTTTGCTTGTGAGCAAGCAGATTTTACTTCAATCAAAGGGCTCTGGAAATTATGGCTTTCTTCAATGTGTCTTTAAATTTGAGCCAGTCTTTTTGTAGTAAAGGAATTTTTATGTTTAAAACACACTATATCATGCGTATTTATTTAAAATATTAATGTGTATCTCATCAATTTATTTGTATTAGCTGGGCGCTGTGTTTAGCCATGCGGTTTCTGCCCTTCATGCAGTGTTTGGCCCAGTGGCTGCATTGGCCAAGAGGTGCACCCCAGTCACAAGCTGTTTTAGAACAGAGAGGAAGGTCTTTTTTAAACTGAGTCCAAAAGTTTGGCAATGGCAAAAGGCACCCCTGGCATTAGTTACATAATACTGTGCTTGAAAGTAAACAAAACTACAATTCCTTACATAGTCTAATCAAGCTTTTTTCCAAGTGGGCTTATCTTCAGCATTCATCTGTGAACCTCTGTGGCCTCCAGTCACCTTTTGGGTCAGAAGGAGACTCCTGGAATATTGCTCCTCAAGGCCCTGAGCTGAATGCCTCCCTTCTCACCAGTCACCCTCTCCCATTTCTGCCTTTCTTTCTCAGACAGGCTACCTCCTCCCTATGCCCCCACTTCTGAGGCTTGTTCAAGTCTCGTTTTACCTTGAAGCTCTTCTAGAACAGAGCCTTCCCCACTTATTCACCCTTCAACCTTTACCAGGGAGCATTTACAGGTGAATTAATTGGCACACAATGAAAGAAAAACAGAAGCCAGCAATTGCCAACAATACAGACTAAATACTTTATTAGGTTCCAAATTGAGAAAATGGTAGTGTGAACCTATTTTAGTATAAATCCACCACCCTCCGCAAAGAGCCAGCCTTAGCATCCACAGCCCCCCAGTCATGGTAGCGCCTGTACTCCTGGGGCCTCAACAGGTACTGCCGCCCCCGGTAGTTGGGCAACTCGTAGAGGACCCAGCAGCCCTCCAGGACGTGGAAGGAGCGGACCTCACTCAGGTGAAAGCGGTCCTGGATGCAGGAGCAGTCCTCACTCAGCTCCATCATGAGGCCTTTGTGGTCCTCTCTCTCATACAGCCGCAGCCTGTGGGAGGCCGTCTGCTTGGTCCACAGAGAGAAGGAGCAGAAGAAACAACCAAACAACAGATGAACTTGGTGGGCTGGGGCATGGGATTGTCCATGTAATAACTAAGACTCTAAGATTGCTGTGAATGCTGTATATCGATCTGTGTCTTACTAGCATTTAACAAGTAGTTGCATGCTCATTTTCCATTTCTTATCTAGGACACAGATAATTTTTAAGAGGTTCAAAGTCTAGGTTAGAATGCATCAAGTACTCATCTTGTTTTCTAACTCCTAATTCTTTAATTCCTTAAGTGTTAACTCAAACTGATGTTTGGGGAAATGTAAAATATTTGACTAATATTCTTTCAATATGAGTATTATCTCCTAAATTTATCTATATAAAAATTTACCACTAAAGTAGGATTTTGAAAATCACATCCTTCAGCGAACATTAGTTTAAATAGTCACTCGGAGCCAGAATTCAATTGATTTTCTAAATTAAAGACAACTACCTTTTCCAAAGTTAAATATTACCTTTGGGTAGCTTATATTAACAATAGAATTTTCACTTTTTGCTACTCTGTAGTGGAACTTATCTAATTTGTTCATTGTCAATTTCTTTACTATAGGTAAAAATTAATTTGTTAGAAATACTGCTTTCTTAACGCTCAACCAGCCTCCCATTTGCAAGTTCTGTTTTATAATCCACTACGATATCATATGTGTTACAACCTTCCATTGATCTAATGGTAGCAAAACTTGAAAATAAAACTC
>NW_006442484.1:69174067-69179502 GCF_000325575.1 Pteropus alecto
GTGGGTACCTATCCTGTCTTAGGCAGATGTCTAAAGCCCACTTAACACTTAGGTGTTTTTAAAGGAAAGCCTCCCTCAGCCTAACCCCCATCAGTAACACTGTGAGGACACTCAGGCAGCATGATCAGGCCTTACTCACTTGGGGGATGAGACAGCAGGAGCGGATGGAGTCGCTGAAGCCCATCCACTGCTGGTAGTCGGGGTAGTCGCCGCGCCGCAGGAAGTACTGGTAGCCCTGGTAGTTGGGGCGCTCGTACAGCATCCAGCAGCCGCTGTCCACCCGGATGGAGTTGCAGCGGCTGAAGTAGGTCTGCAGGTTGGGGCAGTCGCTGCTGCACTCATAGCAGCGGCCCTGGAAGCCCCGGTCCTCGTAGAAGGTGATCTACAAATGAAAAGAACAATTCCGAATTAAACCCTTTGCTCCCAGTAGATCTTGTATACAGGCATTTTTTTTATTTTTATTTAACTCGTGTTCTGCTCACCTTCCCCATGGCTGGTTGACACGGATGAAGTGAGTTCAGTGGATAAGGCCGGCAGGGCGGCGGATCTATATAGCAGGATGGCTGCTGCGTTGGCAAGAACAACACAAAAGGGGCCCGCGGGGTGAGTAAGGGGATTTCATGGATCCCTTTTACATGCTGCATTCAATGGAAATGCCCGTGGAGTTTGCCCTCATTCTCTGGTATATTCTAATGCTGTCCTGTACGTATCCTAGATGAGTCCCTACAGTTGCTTTTATTTGGATTCTTAGTGTTTTCTAAATTTATCAGCACATCGGTCTGAACTTTTGACCTGAAGTGCATGTCTCTACATATGATTCAGTTATGCCCAATATATTTTCTGGGGAAAATCTATGCCTTTATAGAAGTCCCTCGGAATTCCAGAGAGGCTGTCAGGAAATAGAATGCCACAGCACTGACTAATTTCCTTGCCGACAGAGACCACTCTAACTTAAGATTTCTTTCTTTACATGATTTGCCAGTCTAGTGAAGGACACAAATCTGGATTCTGATCTTTGCTAGTTTTGACTGTGTTGACCAGATGCTTTAAGTTATAACTGCTAACTTTCTCTTCGGTGGGTATACAAGAAATCAGCCACTGGTAGTCAGCTTGTGAAGAACCAACAAAAAGTTTTCTATGGTTATTGTGTCTAAGACTGAGAATTTTATTCCTTTACAGATCGCTTCCCCATTTCCAGGGCTGGGGAAGGCAGCAAAGCCTCAGGGACTGAGAATGTCCACTCAGTAGCTGCATGAGCTCGCCAAGTCACATAACCTCACAGAGTATGAGTTATTTCACAGTACTTATCTTGTGGGATATAGTATGTTGAATGAAAAAGAAATAAAGAAAAGAAAAGAAAGAAAAAAAGAAAGGCCTCTGACATTTAGAAGCTGGCCAGACATTCAGAGCTCAGCCACGTTATTCTTATTAGACATAAACAACCTCACAGAATACCAACTTCAGGCAAGGTTACTCTGAGATCATGATGAAACAAGACAAAAAAGGGCACTTAGCAATTTTGTCTAATCATAGGCAAAAACAAAGTCAGTGTGCCACCCACAAAATACCAAACACCACCCCCCTTTCAGCTAAAATGACTAACTGCTACTTTTTAAAAAAATCAACTGCAGCTTTATTCTTGTTCTAAGCTCCCCTCCCTGAGAATAGATTTATTGAGATATCCAAGTATAAAATTACCCCTGCTTTCTGACAACATCTAATTTAGAGTGAACCCCTGCTTTTCTAGACATTTTCCCAAATCTCCCAACCAAAGTACAAATCCTATAATATATTCTTTCTGCTGAGGCAGCCCATGCTTCTCCAGGGTGTGTTTCCTCCCTTGATCGAATGACAGTTTCTCCTCCTCCTCCTCCTCCTCCTCCTCGTCCTCCTTCGAGAAAGAAAACACATTTTAGCCATCCTGAGGTAATATTTTATTAGCAAGTATACTAACATTTTCTTTAACCACACAGGCAGAAATACTCTCTGCTTTGTTCTATAGTTTCATAAGCACATAACGGGAGATTCAAAGCAGAGGTACCAGCCCTTTAAATAATGGTACTGTTAGACAAGAAAAAAAAAAAAGCGGTGAGAAAATGCATATTACTAAACTTTAGTCTCGTCTCAGAATAGTACAGTCTTTATATTTCTCTCACCTGTTTTCAGATCTTTCTTGTCTTTCCTGGCCCCTGTCTTCCTCTCTTCCACACCCCGCTCCCTGCCCCTAGCTGTAGCTTCCTTACTTAGAGTCTCATTATATCTCAGCTGGACTGAACTTCACCCTGTTCAGTGTTGCCTTCCTCCAAACTGAACTCTGCCAGGATGCCAGGGTGATCAGAATTAAAACACATCAAGTCATGCCAGCTGCTATGGACAGAATGTTTTTATTCCCCCCAAATTCATACGTTGAATCTCCAATCCTCAATGTAATGTTGAAACTCTAACCCCCAAAGGAGATGGGGCCTTTGAGAGGTAACTAGGTCATGCAGGTGGAGCTCTCATGAGGGATTAGTGTCCTTACGAAAAGAGACGTGGGACAGCTTGCTTCCTCTCTCTGTTTGCCAGGTGAGTATACAAAAAGGAGATGTCTGGAAACCATGAAGCGGTCCCTGATCTTGGACTTCTCAGTCCCCAGAACTGTGAGAAACAAATGCTTGCTGTTTATGTCATCCAGTCTACGGTATTTTTGTTAGAGCACACAACACTAAGATAGCTGCTCACCTGCTCGAACGACTTCACTGTTTCCCCTTGCCTCCAGAATCGAGTACCAGTTCCTTAGCATGGCACACCAGACCTGACATCCTCTGTCTGTCCCCAGACTTTCTGTCTGATCACACTGAACCACTTGCAGTTTCCCAAATGCACAAAGTTATTTTCACACTCCTCATGTTTTGATCCTTGAATATGTTGATCCTTTGAATTGAGATACCCGTTCCATATTTTTCACCCAGAGAAATTTTACCCTTTCTTCAAGGCTCAGCTCAAGTGTCAATTCCTCTGCAAATATTTTCTTGAGCCGTTCTTTATATTCCAGGCTGAATTTAAGCCTGCCTAATCATCCCCAATCATCTTGTTCATACCACCGTAATGGTAATTATCATTTTCTAATTCTTTCATTTAGATATCAGTTCCTTGAAATAAATGAGAAGAGCCTCATGAAAGCAGTGATTATTCCATCTTTATTGTTGTATTCTCATAACTGGCAAAATAAACTCACATATTAAAGTTACTCAATAAATGCCTGAGGGATATAAACGTTGTTCCCTAGTCTGAAGTTCATTATTGTAATAGTCCACGGGACTGATTTCAAATGCTCAGCAAACACTGGCATGCACGCTTTCATCAAAGTTCAGCGTTTTCAACTTTCAATGTGTAGAATGACACAAGCACCCTGCATTTGATCTGTTAATGGGCCTTTATAACAGAGAAGATGAGGAAGCAAAAGAGAGAAAACGGGAATGTTGTGTTGTCCCCAAGAATTTCTTGGTAATTTTAATTATTATGTCTTCTGAGCTGCCAAATTAATATTACAATAGCAACAGCCAATTCTAGAGTTTTGCTAGTGTCTGAGGTCCAGCCAGCAGTTGGCCTCACGACCCACCTTCCTGCTTCCTAGTAATTAATGTAGCATTTTATCATATGCACGCTTGTTTAAATGAGCAGAGCTCATTTGATTGGCAGCCATGAAGACTAAATTATCCCAAACGAAGAGACTGGGTAAAAGACCAAAGATCACCATCACAGCACCAGCCTCTGGTTCGCTTTCTCAGTTTGTCTTTGATGACCATTTAACAAATGACAAGAAGACAGAGCAATCATTGAGTCACCACTGCTTAACTTCTATGGCATTCTTCTCGGAACAAATTGATTTTTGTGTTAAAAACAATACATTTTTTTCTTGTTTAAGCAACAGGTGGTTGTGATGGTCACTTTTGCTTTGACAAAATGACAAAGAAGAAAATTTGAATTTCTACAGTGTGGAAGCAAAGGAGTAAGACCGTACTAATATCAGGACTTAACCCTGTGGCAGCACGCCAGAACAATTGGAGAGGGACCCTATGAGAAGGAGAACACTCTGGAAGTATAACTCAAAACAATAGTTCTTGGCACTCCTTTATGGAATAGCTGCTACTTCAGGTTCTTTGCTTGGCGAGTCTTTTATAAGGTTAGATAGACCAGAAAGCATTGTAGATTCCAAGGGAAAGAAGAGGGGCGAAGTGTTGCGCAGACGGTTTGGTCGGAGTCTGGAAATGTGTAACTTACATGGATAAAGGAGCAGAGGATGGACAATACTGGCCTCCTAACCCCTATCTCGATGGCCTTTTATTAAGTTTCACGACAATGCTAGCTTTGTAATTTAGTAATAGTTACTATCGGGTTAGTAGATACAAGCTACAGCTAACTCCCAGATTCAGCCTCAAAGCCACCTCCATGTTCTCAGCTATTTCCTCTCAAGTATCTTTTTCTTATCCTCTTATGTATCTTTTTCTAGTCCCTAGAGCAAGAAGTGGTCAGGCGTGTGCGCCCTCCCTGCAATGTGTCCTTGTGTGCAAGTCCACATCTTCTTCCGTTGGTCTCGTTGCTCCAAGCACCAGACATCCTGCCAGGAACATTCTGTACCGCAGGCGTCTCTTACAACAGGAAAGGGAAGAAAAGATTTAAAATCTGGACTTAGTATTACAAGCTAGAATTTGCAGGAAACACTGGTGTGTGTAGGATACGTAGATTGACACTGGAGTCATCTCAAATGTTGGTATATCTTAATGGGGAGAAGGTTGCTAGGATCCCTTCTCCCATTCTGCTCTTGGAGGCTGCTTTTACCTCAGATCCTTTTACCTCTCTGAGGTCCCAGTGTTTACATTAGAGAGAAGAGGGAGAGAAGAGAGAAGGAGGAAGCGTAGAATTAGGAGTTAGTTGGGACACAATCCCCTTCCCCTCTGGCCTCCGCTCACCACCACTGACTTTCTCTTTATTTGGAATTAAAGGAAGGATACCATTCTTTGTCGTTGCCCCAGGAATGGAAAGAACCAATTTTCAAGAAGAAAAAATTTGATCAATGAAATCTAGGGTCTCTAATTCAGTGAGCTTCCAATTCAGGTGTATTAGGATAATTTCCATGTCTGCAGTCTGTGATAGTATGCCTATTAGGCAAATAGTGTAAAATTCCGCACTCCAAGAAATTTTTGGTTTCTAATTCATGATCGATATATTAAAATTTAAAAACAGAGGATTCTGGTTAATGTCCCTAGGAAGCCAGCCCTAGTGTTGGGAGTTTAAAGGTTAAAGAAGTGAGATTTAGGAACAATGAATACCAAATAATTTAAAAATGTGACTCTTTTCCAGGAAAAGAACTTTTATAAGTAGCCAAACCATATGCTCTAGTTTGCCTGGAACAGTCTCAATTCATGCCTTTTGCCCCAATATAAACCTTATAT
>NW_006442484.1:69179544-69205084 GCF_000325575.1 Pteropus alecto
TAAGAGACAAATTATATGTTTGCTCTATTTATTAGCCACTTGGGTGGTAGATTTGGATACCTTGAGGGCATGAAATGGGCAGAGACTCCATGAAACTGAACAATGATGTGGTTACAGCTAAGAACAAAGAAGAAACAAGCACAAAAGGGAAAGAAGACCAGGCCACCCAACAGCAGGTTGAAGCCTGCAGACTGCAGAGACCAGGGCCATCAACTATTAAATTTGACACTATTGTACTATGATGATCTAAACTTGTCTCTCTCCCATAGAACCACTATAAGAAAGCTGGCTGCACACATTAATGCTTTATGTGAGAAATGGTTCAGGAGTTACAGGAAAAGGAACTATTGTCTACTATCTGGGTCAATATGATGTATGAGAGCAGGGAGGAGACACATCTGGGAAGGCAAGATAATCCACCCAGTGACAAGGTAGGAGATCAGAGTAGATGGTGACTGGAAAAGCATAAACCGTTCATGGTCTCTCTAGAATTACAAAAGTCATTGCACTTGTGTGTGTGTGTGTGTGTGTGTGTGTGTGTGTGTGTGTGTGTTTATAAAATGAGATTTGAGTCATTTCATTAGAATTTCAAAGGATGGGCTACTTCAGACAAATTTTGAGTTGGAGCCATCAGCTTCATTGAGGAACGGTCCTAAGAACTATATTTAATATTTACTCAGTACCCTCTTTAGCAGGACCCCCAAGAAAACTTTCCTTTAGGTTTCAGTACTGGAGATCGTTAGGTTTGTCTTGAATAACGCAGTTATTTGTCTTACAAATTCTATGACTTGTGGAACTGATCTTGTTTCCCTCTCTGCCTTGGCTGCTGGATCCAAATCTGGCTCTACCTACAACCAGCAAACTGCCTTATAATAAACTTGGACTCGAACTTTACTCCTGGCTCCATTTCTCTTTCTCCTTCTTGTTTACCTTCTGACCCAATTCTCTCATTCACCTATTTTTAATTTCTTTAATTTATTAGATTATAAATTTTTATTAGTGACTTTAATCCATTCTTTAAAAATAAAAGAAACAAACATACAATCAAACTTCTCCAGCAAATTTCAATTCCTTATTTACACTTAGTATTATTTTCTGTATATTTTGTCATAATACTTATTTTCTATTAAAATGATAAGAGACTGAATTTCCCTGTGTACCTGTGGGTTTGGTGATAATCCTGAAATTCTTCTACAAAGCATGTACAGCAAGCTGACAGTGAATTATATTTGGACTGGAAATCTCATGGAGGAATGGGATATTAGAAAAGCAATTGGGAGAAAAGGAACAGTGGCTGTTAGGATCGGAGTAGAATAGGTGAGTGGGACCAGTTTATTTGTTTGTGGAGCTAGAGTAAGAGTCTAGACTTTCTTCATCAGTTAAGATTTGGACTATCTAAGGAAGATGGTGGGGATAACCTGGAAGGATAACTTGAGTGTCTCAGTAAGTACTAATTTGTCATTGTAGCTGCAGAAATATCCTTGTGAGACCAACTACAAATGGCTTTAGCCCAATTGAATTGAACTTTTCTTTGTGTTCACAGGGTTTAATATTTAAAAGAATGCTGGCAATAATATCCTCTACTTTATTCCTCTTATAAGACATTGTTTCCCCCTCTTGAAAACATGTCATTATTTTGGCCAAATGCCATTATTGCATATGAATCTTTAGTAGAATGAAAGAAAGACAGGACTCTATTAGTGCCAGAAACACAAGCTACAATATTTTATTAGATTCTAAAAGAGAAAACTAGAGAATGTGAATACTTCAGTAAAAATCCATGACACGTCTAATAGAACCAACTTTGGCATTCATAGCCCCCCAGTCAAGATATCTTCTGTACTCTCCTGGTCTCAGGAGGTACTGCCTTCCCCGGTAGCTGGGCATCTCGTAAAGAACCCAGCAGCCCTCCAGCACATTGAGGGAGTGGATTTCACTGAGGTGGAAGCGGTCCTGAAGAGAGAGACAATCATCTGTGATCTCTGACATTTGTCCTCTGAAGTCATCTCTCTCATAGATCCTCATTCTGTAGGTGCCGGAGTGCTGGGGTGGTAAGCAGAAAAGAAAAAGTAAATGAACACAAATAGAGAGAAATTAAAAGTTCTAGCTCCTGCTCCTCCCTGGCCACAGCTGCCCCGAAGTTCTCAGAGTCCAAGCTTGCTTCCAGGACAGCCATGTTGCAGAGTTAAAAAGCCTTCCTGGCTCCCGATCACCCACTTCTGGTGAGTCTATTGGTTTATGGATAAAGTGAGGAAAAGAACTCAGCAGCCCTTCAACTGCTACCCACCAGTTTCTGTCCTTGGGAATTAAGATTTGTCTAAAATAAAATAAATTTTATTAGAGAAGTTCCCTCTCAAAGGTGAAAAATGAGAGCCCAGTCTCAATATATTATTCTTATTAAAAAGGAATCTACATTTAGCTATTTTCTGTAAACCTGATGTTTAAGTATTCATGGACACCATGAAACATAACATTATGAAGCCTTTGTAATTAATTACGATGGCACGTTTTCTTTGACTATTTTCATAATCTCAGTTTCAGTTTAGATTTCAGCCTTTTTGACTCTTCAGCTTCCTTTCTGGCCTCCTACCCTTGACTTACTCATTTCCCTCAGCTGCTCTGTTTGGATGACACTATATTCCCTGCCTTCCACACTCCATTCTTCTAAGAACTCTGCAATCACTCTCTAGAAAATATTAAATCTCAAACTAAGGTTTTGGATTTGGCCTTTCCACTAATTTATACCTCAAAGTGAACTGACGATAGGTGCTGATCGTGAAATTAGAATAGAAACCAGAAGACAGGGGCCTGTTATTCTCCAGAAAGATAATTAAAAAGAAAAGTAAGCCAAAGCAAGCAGAAGTACTTTTATCAATTAAACAGACCCAAACTGTATTTCTACATTTTGCTATATTAGATTTCCGAGTTGATATGGCTTGGAGTCACCTCTTTAAGAAATTATATCTTGAACAGATTGCAACCTCACTTTCCTCTGTGTTCTGCTTTTTCTTAGACTTTGGTCTTTTAATGGTTGATTACATTTAAAATATAAAATCTGAGAACGTGTGATTTAAAAAAAGAAACAGATTTCCTGAAAAAACAGCTTCCCGTGCAAGACACCCTTCTAGAATGGACTGCATGCATTAGGCTCATTTCCACTTTCTACTCTCTAGTTGGAACAATTTAGTTGAAGAATGACATTTTTTAATGACTCTCCTTTCCAGAGAGAACGAAGACAAAGAGAACCACACTCACCTGAGGAATGAGGCGGCAGGAACGGATGGAGTCGCTGAAGCCCATCCACTGCTGGTAGTCGGGGTAGTCGCCGCGCCGCAGGAAGTACTGGTAGCCCTGGTAGTTGGGGCGCTCGTACAGCATCCAGCAGCCGCTGTCCACCCGGATGGAGTTGCAGCGGCTGAAGTAGGTCTGCAGGTTGGGGCAGTCGCTGCTGCACTCATAGCAGCGGCCCTGGAAGCCCCGGTCCTCGTAGAAGGTGATCTGTAAATGGAAGATGTGGGAGCATGAAGCTATTCATCCTCTCCGAAGATGCTGCCACAGGGTAAAGGTGGAGCTCCAGGTACCCAGCACTTACCTTTCCCATTTTGGAGAGAGTGAGCAGGAGGTGTTCGCTCGGTGCTGTGTGGGACTAGGGGACCGCTGCTGTATATATAGCAGCCATGACTGCTGCCTCCGCAGGAAATCACACAAAAGGGGCCCATTTCGGTGAGTAGGGGATTTGCCAGCTCCCTGCTCCCCCTCCCCCCTGGTCATTGGGGTTAGCTGAATGGTTTACTCTCATTCTTTCTGGTAGGTTCGGGTTGTTCTAATTCGCTAACGCTGTTGTTGCCACCAAAATGAAAAGAGTCTTTACTCTTTTAGTTGAGCAAAAGGATGAGCGAAATTCCATCCTCATGCTTTTATTTTATAGCCTAGTCGGCTTAATTGGCTCCTCAAAGATAATTAAACTAAGCAATGTATTCTGCTTAGGGACTGGTGGTTTCTTTTTTTAAAGAAAAAAAAAAAAAGACTTCGTAAAAACCAGAATTTAAATAATTATGAATCTTAAGGAAGAGGGAATCAGGTGAAGCAAACTGTGAAAGTGCTTTGAAAAGCATAAAGCTTAGTTCAAATTCGAGATTCTGTGATTATCATTGTTATTTTGGGACTTATCTTGAGTAAAACTGATACTTGACTGGAAATCTGTAAGCTCCTGGGGGCTGTGAATTCTTTCTTGTTCCTTTCTGCCCCTGGGCCCTAGAGCAGAGGTTTGGCACATAGTAGGCCCTCAATACTTGGCTTTGACCTGAAAGAAAGCAGATAGTGTGGCCTTTCTCCCTTTCTCACATCGTCCTGGGAGCCTAAATCCTTCTTTCAAATGTTCTAAGATCTTTCTTTCCTCTTCATTATTATAAACTCTTACTCCCTTGATAAAGGTGCTTCGAGTTAGTGTAATGTAGAAGCCCTTAGACTACCACCCCCATCTACTTCTCAGATGTTTGAGATGCTGGACAGCACCCAGAAATGCCAACAGAACCTCTTGACATTATAGAATTTACAGTGGTATGGGGGACTCCCCTCCCCCCTCCAGGTTCCTGAGACACTTTTAAGGGGTTCAAAAGGTCAAAACAGCTTTCAAAACAATACCAAGATGTTATTTGCCTTTTTCACTCTTATTCCTTTGCAAGTATATAGTGGAGTTTTTCCAAAGACTATTGACATTAACTTTTAAAAGTGTAAAACAGTGCCAGTCTTTCCATTAATTGTTTTTGTTTTAGAAAATACAGCTATTATTCATAAATATGTTATTTATGTTAACATGTAATAGGTTTGCTGTCTAAGGATCTCCCTAAAAAAAAGGGAAACCCACAAGGGGCCCCTCTGTTTGACTAGAACCAACACAGTATCCAGCAAATACCTAGGCCCTGGCGTGACTCTCAATGGGATGATAAAGAGAATAGGGTGGTTATAGGTTGAATCCATTCCACTTCTTAGCCAATGCCGTATAACATTATGAAATTCATCCCATCCTCTTATAAAACTAGTAGCAGCACTAAAGGATCCCTGAGGCAAAGAGTTATGCCGAGCCATATTCAGGATCAAATAAAATACCTAGAAATAAAATATTGGGTCAAGAGGTTGGTAAGAGCTAGCCTTATCTGTTGATTTCAAAGACATAGGAAAGTCTGGGCCTACACTCAAGCCCTCACAGTTGTATAGTCAGCTTCTAATGTTAGAGAATCAGTTACGTGAGCTGGGTCAAGTAACGGGGCCATTGGTGCTTTGGGGGCCTGCATCATTGCTTGGTGGAAGAGCAAGGGCTTGCAAAGTAACTACTCTGCCTGTCCCATGGCCTTGCTTTCATGCTGCTTCCTCTAAAGTTATTTTTCTTCACAGTACTAACAAGTACCATGAAATTGTTGAATAGGCACTATCTGTGAAGGATACATTCAGGGAGCAATGGCTACATACATCTACACACACTGCTGCAGTTTCCATTACTGCTTGTGTAATCTTTGGAAAGTCACTCGACTTCCTCAAGCTCCAGTTTTCCCTATTTGTAAAATAGGAATGACAATAAAAATCAAATGAAATAATGAACTTGAAAGCACATGGTAAATTGTAAAGTACTATCAGTGGTGAAAAAATATATTATTTATGTGTTAATAAATGCTAAAGATGAAAATATTAATAGAATTCTTTGGTACATCAATCAAAAATAAATATGCTTGTGGTTTTGGGCTTCAGTGTCTGTGCTTTTGCTTATGGTATGGAGACTAAATGTGATTAGTGGATAATTTCACATATTGGAACACTTTTCTAATTTAGCAAAGATCTTCTGTTTGAGAATTTTGGTATCACAATCAAATGATGACTACTGTTTGTGTGTGACCTTGAGGAAGATGCCAAGAGGAGGAATAACATATGCAAGGACTGTGTAGTCAGAAAGGATGGAGTTGTTGAAGCCTGTCCACTGCTGGTAATGGATATACTACCAGACCAGAACATTCTGTCCCAGCCCAGAACATTCAGCTCTCACTGTCCACCTGTAAGCACTAAGTTGCCCTGTATAAAGCAGGACTACAGGCTGAAGTGATTACTGCTACAGCATAGGAGGTTATCTGCAATGGAACATGCCAACAGTAAGGGAAATCCTCCCAAGAACACCGCGAGTTCATTTACAGACCTTTGTTCTACACCCATCTCACTGTGTATGGCAGACTATGGATGCAGAAGCCAGGAGCTTCACCAGCCGTAACAGAGGCTCGAGAGTGTGCATGCTTGTGTGTGTATATGTACATATCGGATCTATCAGGTGTTTTAGGACTGATTTGGCTAGCAGCAGAATTTCTCCCTTTTTCTCATTTCCATATCAATTTTATTCTTCATTACTTTATAACTATGCATTTTTTCTATTAAAGTGCGTTGGAGATCTTTGAAGCAGTGTGGAATAGGAAAGCTGATATATAAAGAACAAGTTAGAAGAACTATCCTTGCTCTCATTATTTTATTGACTTTCTTTATGAGAGTCAATAAAATAATTTAAGTAGAGAAACAGTAAGAGTAGACACAATTCACACTGAAAACAATGGGCACATTTGTTTTAAATCTTGGCAGCCGAGAGGGCTAACTGGGGAGAATTTTTTCCCTTTTTCGCCTTCGAATTTCAAGATGTCTATGATGATCTGGGCTTATGGAAGGGAGCTGTTCCCTAACATGCAATACCTTCCCTTTCTGGAAGCTTATCAAATCCTACCCAGTATTCAAGGCAGTCTAGTCCCTCTTCCTAGGATGTTTCCTCTCAGAAGCAGCTTTTACTCATCTCTCCCTTCTCTGAATGTTTATATCCACTTCAGCATCACCTGACTTTGCAGTTAAGCATTATCTTTCTCTAATTGTTTCTTCTTTCCTGGTTTAGTGTCTTTAACAAAATTATAAGCTCAAGGATAAGGACCAGGTCACACTTCTCTATCCCTCGTAATTAATTGTTAATTATAGAGCCCTGGAAACATGAAAAGCAACTAAACCAATAATGATTCCAATCCTATTTTGGAAAACAATAGCTTTCCCACGTGAATTGCCCATGTGAATGTTCAGAGACACTGAAGCCACTTTCTCCCACTCACTCTTCTACCACCGCTCCTGGTTCTGATACCGTCCAGTTTTGCCCTGTCCTGGTGATCTGAGAAGACTTGAAGGGAGGTCATAATGGCCCAGAAACCTTGTAGGCTGGCGTAGGCGACAGCAGGGAGACCTTCCCGAGGGAGGCGCTAGAGCACCACCAGGGAGATCCCGCGGAGGTCTCAGCTTAGCTCTTACAGTGAGAGAAGAAAGACAGGAGAGGTGGCCTGAGAAAGGAAACGAAAATGAAAGAAAAGGTCATAAACAACATTTTTGCGAAGGAAAATAATAAAAGAGATTCCCAGTCACTTCCTTAAATTTTAGAAGATGGATGGATCAATGGAATGAGACATTTGGTCTCGGATGCTGCAAGACATGCTTTGTTAGGTTTCTTTGTAGTATCAGCCAACGTCTCAGTCTAGAATACGCCGAAGATTAAGGGACTGAAGCCAATGAGCCTTTTATCACAAATATTTGAATACTGAGTTTAACCCTAAAGTTAAATACAAGCTTTTTTTTTCCTTAAAAATAAGTGCAAAACTTACACACAGACACACAGACACACAGACACACACACACACACACACACACACCTTATTTAAATCAGAAAAAAAAATAAAGCCTAGGAACTCACGGTTAAATAAGCTTGTATAACAAAATATATAAGCACATCTATCATAATATGTAAAAGAATCTAATTAACTTGCTTCTTCGCCAAACAAAATCTTTCATTTAGGAGCCATTAAAGTTAGCTGAGACCTGTTGGAAGCTTCGGCAGAAATAGCTCATCACCCTCTAGTCTCCTCCCCTGACATAGATGTTTTAGTTTATAATCTGGGTTTTCTGAAGCATTTGCAGACTTCTTTCCCTGCTCTGTGGTAGCCACCTACATGTTTCCCAGCTGAAACCTCCTGAGTTCATCATCACATCGCTGACATGGCCCTGCTGAAGGAAGCCAAACTCACTTTCATTTATGTAGGAAAGATTGAAACTGCAGCAAACTTTTTAGTAGTACTCATTTGATTCACAATGATGAAAATAATAATAGTTAATAATAATAGCCTACTGCATAAAGAGTGTCTACTCTCTTCCAAACATCGTGCCAGGAATCTTATAAAAAGTAAGTTATGTAGCCAACACAGCACAATTATTACCAGGACTGTTCCAAATATTTGAGACTTGGGGCAAGAACACAAACAGAGTCCCCGTTCACTACTCCATTGACTATGCTCCTCTCTTCTCACTCACTCATGCGTCCAAGCTCCGTCCACACGTTCCTCTCCCCTTCACTTCATGTCCCACAAACACCTGCCCTTAAACTACCAGTGTCCTTGGGAGGATAGACCTGGTGAAGACTCTCTTAGGTCTTGAAATCAAGGGTCTAAATGGAGGAAATTCTGGAGCTTCAAGTATAGGAAGTATTGTCCAGGAGAATTTGGGGCATGTCTGCATTTCCCCATAAATTACTGTCTTGTGGGAAACACTGCAACTAGAGAAGTTGAAAGAGGTTCTCTGAAGCACCTAGTTCAGGCCAAGAACCCTAACTAAGTCTAATCACAGTACTCATCACTATGAGGAAACATACGAAAAGATACATATAGCTAGTAAGTGGAGGAACTGGGAATTGAACTCAAGTCTGTCAGCCTCTAATGCCTGAGCTAATTGCCTCTGCATATACCAATTGCTTGTTTTAGATGTTATCTTTCTAGACGTGCACATCTCTGTCTTCCCTAAATTATATACTTCTCATAGTAGGTTCAATGTTACACTTTTTTTTTTTAATAGAAATCCCTAACACCCAAGTATCCTACAGTGTCCCTATCAAACCTGAGAATCATCTTTGGCTCTGACAGGAGCTCTAAATTCTAGTGGATAATACAATTGACTGATTTCTTCAGTCTGGCTCTAAGATCTTGGCATTAACTAACTATAAAGGGCTCTGTAATCCCTGATTTACTTATTTGGGTGTAAACTTCTAAGATAAGAGTAATGGGTGACTATCGAAAGAACACTGAGGGTGTTCATGTTTCCTCAAGTTAGAGGAATTTTCTAGTAAATATCAAATTTATTCTAGCCCCTTTTTCTTATAAAATCCATTTATATAGCATAACTACATAAAACTATTGAATTAATGACTGCTATTTATTGAGCCTCTGCTATGTGCTAGCTCCTTTACAAGAGGTATCTATCTCATTTATTTATCATGAGAATATGCAAGAGGAAAAACTGAGACTTAGGGAGGAGAAGTAACTTGCTCAAGGTCACACAGCCATTAGGTGGTCAAGCCAGAAATGAAGTCCACAGACATGTAAGTCGATGTTGGTAACTACTGAGATACACCACCTTGAAACCTAATAGAATTTTAAAGTGAAGGACTCATGGAGCTCAACTTTCTAGGGAAGGAAGCTTGTGGCATACTGAGCTTTGTCAGATAAAATGCTGTTTTCTAAGTCTTTCAGTTCACTAGGTTAAAATAAAGAAAAACTTTAAGTTAACAAAATTATTTTCAGTGAGACATGTTATCTAATTTTTCCTTTTTTGTTAAAACAGAGCTGATATTTTATTAGTCACCCAACTAGAGGACAACACACAATGATTTAGCTAAGCCAGCAGCAAAACTCCAAATATTCTGCATATTTAATATTGGAAAGAGTCACAACATTTTGATAATACAGTAGTCCCCCTTTATCCACAAGGGACATATTCTAGTCCCTCAGTGGATGCCTGAAACCTCAGATAGTACCAAACATATATGCTATGTTTTTTCCTATACATACTTATGATAAAGTTTAACTTAGAAATTAGACAGCAGATTAACAATAATAACTAATTACAGTACATATAACAATGTACTGTAATAAAAGTTATATGAATGTGGTCCCTCTCTCATTCTCACTGATAACTGATAGCCTACACAGCTACTAAGTGACTAACTGGCAGGTAGTTTATGAAGCGTAGATACAGGGTGATTCGTGTACCTGGCTGGACAAAGAGAAATGGCATGAGATTTCATCACGCTTTACAAAACGGCATGCAATTTAAAACTTATGAGTTGTTTATTTCTGGAATTTTCCATTTAATATTTTTGGAGCACTGTCGATCACTGGTAACTGAAACCTTGAAAAGTGAAACCATGGATAAGAGGGGACTACTGTATGTGTATCTTCATAATTTTAATTTAATCCTATAAGAGTCCAACAAGAAGGGATCTTAATTTAAAGAATTTTCATTATTTAAAGTTCTGTGCAGGGCATTTTTTTAACAGCTTTATTGAGATATAATTCACATACCATATAGTTCACCCATTTTAAGTGTACAATTCAGTAGCTTTAGTATATTCAGATATATGCAACCATCCAATTTTAGAACATTTTACCATCATAATGAGAAACCCTATGCCCTTTAGCTATCTTTCTCTATAGCACTAAATAACCACTAACCTACTTACTGTCTCTATGGATTTGCCTGTTCTGAGTATTTTATATAAATGGAATCACATAATATGAGGACTTAGATGACTATCTTCTTTCACTTAGCATAATGTTTTCAAGGTTCATCATTGTTGTATAGCATTTATTCCTTTTAATGGCCAAATAATATTTCCTTTTATTGATAATACCACATTTCATTTATCCAATCATCTATTGATAGACATGTGGTTTGTTTTCACCCTTTAATTATTGTTAATGATGCTGCTATAAACATTCATGTGTAAGTTTTTGTTTGAACATTTCTTCATTTCTTTTCAGTATATACCTAGGAGTAGACTTACTGAGTCCTGTGATAACTCTATATTTAACTATTTGAGAAATTACTAAACTGTTTTTCACATGGCTGCACCATTTTACATTCTCACCAGCAATTTGTAAGAGTTTCAATTTCTTCATATCCTTAACAATACTTGTTATTTTCTGTCCCCCCCTCCTTTAGAATTATTATAAACATCCTAGTGAGAATGAAGTGGTATTTTATTGTGGTTTTGACTTGGATTTCTCTAATGACTAATGATATTGAACATCTTTTCATTTGCTTGTTGGCCAATTATATATTTTTGGAAAGATATATATTCAAGTCCTTTGATCATTTTTTAATTGCATTATTAGTGTTGTTGAATTGTAAGAGTTCTTTATGTATTCTGGGTACTAGACCTTTATCAGATATATGCTTTCTAAGTATTTTCTTTTATTCTGTGGGCTGTATTTTTACTTTATTGATAGTGTATTTTGATGCATAAAAGGTTTTAATTTTGATGAAATCCCATTTATTTTTCTGTTGCTTATGCTTTTGGTGTCATATTTAAGAAATATTGCCTAATAAAGGTCATAAAAATGTATGCCTATATTTTCTTCTAAGAGTTTTATAGTTTAAGTTTTTACATTTAGGTATTTGATCTATTTTGAGTTAGTTTTCATATATGTATTAGCTAGGGGTCCAATTTCATTCTTTTTCATGTGGATATCCAGTAGTTGCAGCAGAACTGTTGAAAAGCTATTTTTTCTCCTATTGAATTGTTTTAGCACCCTGGTCAAAAATCAGTTCAACATAGACACATGGGTTTATTTCTGGACTTTCAAGCCTATTACATTTATTTTTATGTCTACCCTATGATAGTACCTCACTGTCTTTATTATTGTTGTTTCGTGGTAAATTTTTATATTGAGAAGTGTGAGTACTCCTACTTTTTTCTTCTTTCTCAAGATTGCTTTGGCTCTTCTGGGTCCTTTGTAATTCCAGAAATTTTAAAATCAATTTCTACAAAAAAAGTTAACTGTTTTTTAGAGCACTATTTTTGCTTATATAAATTTGGAAAGAAATCCCAGAGGTATGCAGAATAGCAAATATTAATGCTTTACTCTGCATAATTAAGTCTTTGGTAATTGAGTCTTGATAAAATTCATATTGGAGTCCAAAATAAAGTTGACCATATTGTAGTGTTGAATTTGAAGGAACACTAAGGATACATTCATTTCTTACATTTACATTTATGTAATAATTTAAAGATAACAAAGTGTGTTCACAATCTTTCTTCATCTTTTCATCATAACTATCCTAGGATTTAGTGAGGCAGGAATTTATTATTTCCTGTAGTTTTCAATAAGGCAGTTTAGGCATAGAGAGGATAATAAGTGGCTTGCTCAAAGAGATAAGCTAGTAAGTAGGGGAACCAACCATCCCGTTTACCTGAGACTGGGGGGCTTTCTAGGAGGTAGGACTAAAACTGGGAGAATCTCTAGAAAACTAGTGTGAGTTGGTCACTCTACCAGTAAGTTATAGAGGCGAGATAACAACTCAGGTCTTTTAACTCTTAATTTCCACCAGATGACCTCATCAAGCAAGTTTGACCTTCTCTGCTTTGGGAATTCTGCTTAAAACCCCTCTTCATTTAGCCTTCCTTGACTAATACCTGAGACTTCAGCTGTGCTAGCCTCTCCTTTGGTGTTGCGGCCACACCTGGTTCTAATTTTTCTCCTTTATATGGGTTCCAATAATTTTTCATTATGTTTGTCTTTCCTCTCTCCCTCAGGAGAGAGTGGGTAATAGAGGCAGAAACAGTGCTTCTCTCTCCTCCCACATAAGTGGAGACTCCATAAATACTGTTGAAAATAAGTAGACATTGAAAACACCTATCTTTGGGGTCAGGTGAGTGCCCAGGAGTCATCATTTTTAGAATTCAGTTATTATTTTAAAGATACGCAAGAGTCACATAGTGCCAGGAACACAACTTGTTTATTTATTGCATTTCTATGGAGATCATAACAAGAAAAACACTGCTTAGTACAAATCGATGACCCGTCGCAGAGAGCCTACTCTGGCATCCATGGCCCCCCAGTCGTGGTAGCGCCTGTAGTCCCCTGGCCTCAACAGGTACTGCCGCCCCCGGTAGTTGGGCAACTCGTAGAGGACCCAGCAGCCCTCCAGCACGTGGAGGGAGTACAGCTCATTGAGCCGGAAGCGATCGTGGATGCAGGAGCAGTCCTCAGTGAGCTCGGACACAAGGCCTCGGTAATCGTCTCTCTCATACAGTCTTATCCTGTGAGAGCCGGTCTGTTGTGATAATAAACAAATGAAGAAATAAATAAATTGTGTGCAACCTCAATGTCAGTAAAAGCGACTCAATTAGCCTGCATCTTTATAAAGCGTGATTTTCAACGATCCTGATATATATGTTTCCTCCCTACTCCCTCTCCTTATATTGTTGGTCTCATAAATTAAGAAGAGTCTTAAAATAAAACTTACCTGACTACTGAACTATTTTGTGGAAGAAACAAACTTGGAAATAAACAGAATGAAAGGGATTCCTCTGTAACAACCGTATTTGGTGAGTCTGCAAAGAGGATTTTAACTGCCTCTTCTGTTATGACTGCACTGAACTGAGTCCTATCAAACTTGTTTCCAAGTGGCTTTTGCATTCGTAATGGGCAGCAATTCCTGTTCACTCTGAATCCATGTGTCTGACACTATGCCAAGTCACTTGTACCATTTGAGTTTCTTGCCTTAAAGAAATTCCTATTTTATTTGTATCTCTCTTTGCATCTGCAAATTTCTCTAGCCTAATTTTGGTTTCAATTCTTAAATTTGCTTCCCACATTAATTTGGTGTCAACAGAAAGCAGAAATACAGACTCCATGTGATTAAAAAACATTAAGCAACATTTTGGTGAGGATCATGTCTCATAAAATCCTAATCCTTGTTATAAACTAGTTGATAATGACTCCTAGAAAACAAGAAGCCACTTACAAGCTGAAACAAGTTGTTAGTTTCTAGATCAGTATGAGGACATACTGATAAACAATGTAGAGAATGTATTAAAAATAATCACCAATATGGTTAAAATATATTATACCTATATTGTTCTCCCACAGTCTGTTAGTGATTTTTTTTTATCATTAAAAAAGAATTATGTAGATAGATTTTTTCCCTTACTGAAGAGGGTGATTTTTGTTTAGAAATTGGGGATTAGCCCGATGCTATGAAATTTAATTTTAGAGGCTAAGTTGTTGTGATTTCTTGTGCCCCCAAAACAATTTGTCATCCTTAAGTAAGAAAAAAATAGAGATTACAGTTATTCATGATCTTGCTCACTTTTTTTTAAAAACGCTTAAGAGTCGGGCATTGCTCTCCTTACTGTGAACACTAGTCCTGAGTTGGAACAAACTGACTTTAATAAACAGGAATTTATGGCCCCTGATCAATGACGCCCCTGAACAAACTGACTTTAATAAACAGGAATTTATGGCCCCTGATCAATGACGCTTTCTCATCAGTTGGTTGGAACAAGACTCACGTAAGGAATTGCGCGGCAGGAGCGGATGGAGTCGCTGAAGCCCATCCACTGCTGGTAGTCGGGGTAGTCGCCGCGCCGCAGGAAGTACTGGTGGCCCTGGTAGTTGGGGCGCTCGTACAGCATCCAGCAGCCGCTGTCCACCCGGATGGAGTTGCAGCGGCTGAAGTAGGTCTGCAGGTTGGGGCAGTCGCTGCTGCACTCATAGCAGCGGCCCTGGAAGCCCCGGTCCTCGTAGAAGGTGATCTGTAGTGGAAAAGAAGGTGACAGTAGGCAATCAACTGGGAAGTACATCCCCCAGACACAGTAGACATTCAACAGACATGGTATGGCACCTGCATTGGCTCACCTTTCCCATGGTTGTTGACAGTGAATGATCAGTGTCCAGTGTGATGGGGATAAGAGTGGCGGCTGGTATATATAGCAGGACGGCTGCTGTGTTGGCAAGAACAACACAAAAGGAGCCTGGGGGTAGTGCGTGAGGGGATTTCTATGTTCTCTCTTTTTTTTTCATTTGGGATCATGGGTCAGGGGGCTCTCATTCTCTCTGGCATTTTCGACTTGTCCTCACTAGCTCCAGTGAAAGGAATTGAAGTCAGCAGAGCCATTATGACCTTGGAGACAAAGGGCGCACTTCTCATCCTATGCAGCTCTCTAGAAATACATTACATGCCCAGCATTTTGTAATGTTTGCCTATGGAAACTGCTGAGATGAGGTTGGTGGTTCCATCTGGGGTGACTCGTGACAATCCTATGAGTTCCAGAAGGACTTGAAGAGCTAAAGGCAACAAAAAATTCTATAATTGAAAAACAATTACATTTCCTAAATTACCTCATCAGTATGATATGATTTTGATAACAATATTTTGCATATGTTTATGTGAGGAAAAAAGATTAGAACAGTTATATATACACTGAAGTGTCAGTCATGGTTATGAATGAATGGCAAAATTATAGGTCTTAGTTTTATGTTTTTATTTCTCCTTTTTATTGTTTTTGATTGCCTTAATTTTTTATTATAAATATATATTACTTCCGTGAGTTGAAAAAGTAAAATCAATTTGTAAATATATAACTTTGAGTTGATGGTGAAAAGCAGGAACTTTGGAAAACAGGCATAATTTAATTTGTGATTAAACACTTCTCCTTGAGCTAAAATAGAGATCAACCAAAATTAGCAGCATGATTTGCCTGAGTTTTCCCTCCTTAAAGTGTCACTGTTTCATAGAACCTTGATGACTGCCTGAAGAGCTTTCTCCATTGCTGCCAACCTATTAATTTAGAAGCACACCTCAGGTATGCAGGCGTAGAGGATGACTCTAACCCCCAGGTCATCTTTTGTCATCCCACGTGTATGTAGAAAGATGAAATCAAACACCTTTGTTCCTCACGTGACACATAAAGAGGCTCTAAAAGGATATCCAACTGCAGCTAGCAGTATGTCCACAACGCCATTTGTGAAAGTCCTCAGGCAGCATGTAAAGCAAATGTGCAGATATAAAAAGGAAAGACAAATAGCCACAAAGAAAAAAATGTACCCTCGCAACTAGCAGTGCTATACAAAAGAAAACTGGGCGAAGTCTTATGAAATTAGACACCCGGCAGTGTACCCAGGGACCACAGGCTACTGATATACTTTTCTGTCTCCTGCCTAATGCTGCAGGTCTACTGGTAAATCTCAGTACAGCCGTAATTGAACCAGTACGAGAAAGGCTGCATTGGTATCTCCAGCCACAACCCCACATCGGAATACACCACCATTTCAGCAGAAGCCAACAAACCATACAATTGTTTTTGCACATGTTAAAAAAAAAACTTCTGTAAAAAAAAAATGGCACATCAAAACCTTAAGAAAAGTATAATCTGTACTCACATTCTATTGGTCAAATTTTTACTCACATATTTACAAGCTAAGCCATATGCCTAATTAGCATTTTGGAAAGGTACAGAATGACTAGAACATTTTATTTTCCTCCTAGACATAATATTCTGTTAAATGAAAGCTTACACCCATTTTTCTTTTAATGCTTTATTTAAATGATTTAAAATGTTTCCATATGAGAACATAATAAAGGCAATCAATGACATTAATTTTATTTTGGATTGAAACTGGTAAACTGCCTCCTATTCCACCACTGCAATATTCAGTGCTAAACATTTGGAAAATGTGCTACAAAGTCAGCCAGCAATGACATAGAAACACTATATAGTCTTGGAATTCTCCGACTAACAGTCCTCCACTCGCAATGACTTCGCATAAGATACACACATTTTTAAACCCGAATGTAATAATACAATATGTTTCTAAGAGAAGAAAGATCAATATCCAATAATAATGCTTCAATGCAGTTTGCATCAAAAGCTAACTGTAAAGAAAATGTGCTGACAAGAGTTGCAGTTTTCAGATGATGTTTCTTTTCCTCTCCCAGAGACTTTATTATGAAGCCCCATGGTGCAGTTCCAAGTTTCTAAGTGATCTGAAGAATAAAAAGATGGATTTTGGTATGAAGCACATCAACCTAACATGGACACAGACATTAATTTTCAATCTGTAGAGAGTTAAGGTCAAATATCAGATATTGAGTTACTGACAAAGATGGCTTAAAATGAATATAGGTACAAAAGAATTTCCATAAAACTATTCTGAGACATTTGGAAATTGAGTTATATTTTTCCTATTTATAAATACAATATATGATTCCACACTAGATCCTATACGGAAGGAAAAAATTTTGGGGGGGTCAATTGACAAAATTTGTATACAGATAGTAGATTAGATAAAAGTATCAATATTAGATGTTCTAAAGTTGATAACTATACTGTGGTTATTTAAGAGAATGACTATTCTTAGAAAATGCACACTGAAGTATACGGGAGTAAAATGATATGGCGATATAACTTCTGATTGCTTGGGAAAAAAATTATATATCTATATCTATATACAGAGAGAGAATGAGAGAGAAATAGGAACAGAAGGAGAGAGAGGCAGAGAGAAAAATGATGTAGTTAATAGAGCAAAATGTTAACCACTGGTAAATCTGAGTAAAAGGTATATGAGGGTTCTTTGTACTATTCTTGCAACTTTTCTCTAAGTTTGAAATTATTTCAAAAAAAAAAAAAGAAGAAGATAATAAAAGTAATTCCTCCTTTGATAATCATACCCAAACTAAATAATTTCTTTGCCCCTTAGTTGTGTGTTATTCTTGTGGCATATTACTTTGAATTTCTTGTGTATTGCTTTGAATTTAAACTTAAATTACTCTCTCTTCATTTCTGGTAGAGAGGTGTCGAAGTCTCCAACTAGGGTAGTGAAGTCATCTGTTTCTCCTTGCAGTTCTATGAGTTTTTACTTCAAGTAGTTTGATGATCTATTGTTCGATGCATATATGTTAAGGATGTTATGTCTTCTTGGAGAATTAACCTTTGTTAATTCTTTGTAATTTCCTTGTTTATCCCTGATAACTTTCTTTACTCTGAAGTCGGCTATCTATGAATTTTTTTTTTTAAGTGCCTACAGCACCTGGTATTCCAAGGTGGTCTCCGATCCAGGTACTAACCAGGCCTGCCCCCGCTTAACTTCCGAAATCAGACGAGATTGGACACGTTCAGGGTGGCATGGCCATAGACTTATCTGTGAAATTAATATAGTTACTTTTCTTTTCTTTTGATTAGTGTCAACATGGCATATTTTTCTCCATCCATTTACTTTTAATCTATATGTCATTATATTTCAAGTGGGTTTCTTGGCAGACAACACGTAATTGGGTTCTGTTTGTGATCTACCCTGACAATCTCTGTCCTTTTTTTTCCTTCTTCATAATTTCATTATGAAATTTTCCATGCAGAAAAGTTGAAAGAATTGTGCAATGAAGACACATATGCTCCTTATCTGCCAATTCTGTAGTTAACAGTTTGCTGTATTTGCTTTAACATACGTCAGTGCGTCTCTCCATCCCTCTAGCCATCCACCAATCCATCTTATTCTTAAGGACAGCTGTGTCCTCCCCTCACTTACATTTTTAAGAAGTGTTGATTTTTCAGTCTGTTCAGCTTTTTACTTGTTGGGATAGAGTAACGATATTCAAGCTCCTTATGTGTGGAAACAGAAACTAGACCCCTCAAACTGCCCTCTCTCCATGTCTTGTTCCCTTCCATGATATTATAAGTTTCTCAGGAGTGGCAATAATGGGGACACTTATATTATTGCTTGCTATAGTCCTGGCACTTTTCTAAGCCCTTCCACATATATTAACTCACTTAGTCCTTGTAATAACCCTATGAGGTAAGTACTGTTATAATCCTCTTTTTATAGATAAAGTACAGAGAGATTGACTTAATAATTTACCCAAGTTATTATTAAATGGGGAACCAGTTTTCAAATCCAGCCATCTGAATCCAGAGTTCACACTCTTAATCACTATAGTATGCTGTTTTTTAGGTCTTTGGTATGGTCCTGTTCATTCCATATTAATTTGCTTGCCATCTTTCCAATATCAATACTTTCTTAGGATATGGTAGTGCTCATACCCATTTGGACTAATAAATGAGCTACTAATACCAATACAGTATAAAAGAAATATTTAAAACTGTTTGCTAGAATACCTGGATTTTTAAAAAGTAATTTCTTCTTTTCCCTTACTTTAAGAAGAAATCCAGTGGCTGGAAATAAACAGAAAATTCTGGATAAGGAATTGTTTCATCCTGAGATTAAATAATTGTGTATCAGCTAAAAGTCATGACATAATATCTATAAGCCAGAAAGGAAAAGACTAAGAAGCTCAAGTATATAGAATGAAAAACTTCAAACAATAAACTTTAAAGCATATTTTTCATACCTTTAATAAAATATTTACTTCTTAATAAAAATATTTATTTCTTTAATTATTTGGTTATTTCTAACAAATCAGTAAGACATACATGTACGCATATTTCTGTATACATGTATAGCAACATTTGAATATTACAAGAAATATTAACAGCAGTTATTTCTGAGGAATAGAAAAGGTGTATGGGGAAAAAGGGGCTTCTTTTACTTTTCACTTATAATTTTTGTGTTGTTTGAAATTTTTGCTGTAAGCATGTACACAGTTATCTGAATACATAGAATAATAGATGATTAACTTGTGAATAGCATTTCTCAAATGCTAAAAGATAATAATGGTTAATATTTATTTAGGGTTTACTCTGTGCAAGTACTAGTCTAACCTCTTAACATGCATAATTTCAGTTAATCAATCCAACAACCTAGAGGGAGGTACCATTATTCTCTGCATTTTGCAGAAGAGGAAACTAAGGAACAGAGAGGTTAAGTAAGTTGCCTGAAGTCACACAGAAGTGGGCTTTAGATTCAAACACAGAGCATCTACCTCTAAAGGCTAGACTCTTAACTACCGTATAAGTAAAATACTCCCAAAACATATGGTATCAGTTTGGTCCAATTTGTGTTCTTAGACCTACTTTGTTCTTTGGCTGTGTGTCCAAAGATAAATTTTTCGATGGTTTCTGTTCCATGGCATTTGCTTCCCTTGTAGAGCTGCTGGTGGCATTTTTATTTGTTGCTCCCCTTCTTAACTTGACACCTAGAGACACATGTAGTAACCATATCTGTACAAAAAAACACTTTTTAAAAAATGAATCCACCCACCATTTTAGATCCTTCCCTTCCAGTGTGCTTTGCTCCCATCACCAAAGGGTCTGAGAAATAAGACTTCCCTGATTTTGATAATGGAGAGAAATCAAGTCGTACGTGCTCCTGGTTCTTTTTAATTCAACCGGACAGAGAGATTTGATTACCATAACAACTTTGATCTTTGTGAATTCCCCTCCTAGGTTTACTTAAATTTCTCTAAGCCGATGGAAATAAAAGGCTTACTCTGTTTGCGGGCATATTCTGCTGCTTTGGGTGCTGTTAACATGGCAAAAGGGTGCAAGGAGAGGTGAAAAGGTGGAGCTCGGGGACCCTGAAAGGAAAACAATCTCATTGTTAAAAGCTGCACACACTTCGTGCTGTTAATACCTGCCAGTTGCTGCCCTGGGCCAACTTACCCAACCCATGGTCCTAGACATCACCAGCAGCCCACTGCTGTGGCTCACATTTCATTTGTCATGCACGTTCACACACTGCCTTCTACTCTCCTGCTTGGTTCTCCTTGCCTAGAATGCTTTTTTTCATGCTCATCAAATAGTTCCTTTTCCCTAAAACAGCTATTTCCTTCCTTTTCCCTAGAGCTCTTACTTTTCCTTTGAGATGGAGCTCAAATGTCACCTTTTGTGAGAAACTTGCCCCAGCGTCTCCCTACCTCAAATCTCGCATGCTGGCCCCCCTCCCTCTACCCCACTCCAAGGCAGAATTATTGCTCACTCATCTGTGAACTCAAAGCATGTTTGTTACATAGAACAAACCCAATGTGTTATAGTTAGTTGTAACCCTCTGTCTATTGCACTACACTGTAAACTTCTTTGAGGCTTGGACTGCCCCTTCATTCATTCATTCATTAGTCATTCATTCAAGTTTTCAGTGAGCATCCACTATGGACCAGGCTCTGTTTTAGGAGCTGTGTTTAGTAAAATAGATAAGGTTCCTGCCTTTTTAGAGCTGAGTGAGGAGAGACAAACGATAAACTATTAGACAACAGAGTAACTATACATTGTGATAAGTTTAATAAATAAACTAAACAAGGGATTTACTGGGCAGCCACCATTTCAGCCAGAATGGACAGAGAAATCCTGGAAGCAATATTTCAGCTGAGTCTTACAGGATGAGCAGCAGCCAGTCATGGGAGGGCCTGGAGAGAAGTGTCCCAGGCAAAGGGAATGAGAAGCCCTTCTTGGAATAATCTTGTGCCTTCCAGACACAGAAAGGAAGCCAGTGGTTAGAACATAGTGATAAAGGGGAAAATTATAGATGAGACGGAAGAGGGACGAAGGACCCGATCGTGGTATGGAGCTATACATTAAAATCGATTCCAGGTGCAATGGAAGCCAGAAAAGTATTTTTAAGCAGTCATGTTACAAGGTCTGATTTAGGTTTTTAAAAAGATCACTCTGGCTGCTATGTGGAGAATGGATTGGAGTATGGAAGGAGGGAGGCTAGTTAGCTAAATTAACCTTTTATCTCCAATGCCTTAGAGAGTGCCTAGCACACAGTAGGCACTTAAATATTACTGACTAGTTGAATAACTATGATTCTAGTCAAGGCAATGGTAGTTAACAGCATGACTTTGGTGTCTAACTGGCTGTATTTGAATATAGGCTGTACCATTAATAAGATGAGTGACCTTGGGCATATCATTTAACTTCTCTGCCTGTTTCTTCATGTGACAATAATCATACTGGTACCTACCTTATAGAGTTGTGGCAGGGATTAAAGAGTTAGCATATGTAAAGTACTTAGACTAGTGTTGAGCACATAGTACAATATAATAGCTTTAGAATTAATGATAGTAATAGTTATTATTGATATCTATCATCATTGTCTTTCTCCCTGACTCATTTCTCTCTGTTGTACAGAATTATTTGTGGCAGTAACTTGGCCGCCATTTTCTGTACAGGATCCTGCCCCGTCTGCCAGAGAAAGGTTGAGTGAATGATTGACAAATAACTAATTAGAGCCATGAGGTCTGAAATAATTAACATTCCACTGCAAGATCAACAATTTTTTGCTTTCTCACTGACAGAGATTCAGGTTTTATACTTATAGAACTTTTATTTCTAAGGAGTAAAGGTTGATTACTCTTTATGTGTGCATTTCAACAAATATTCCATTCCGCCAATAGGATACCCTTAAATGATGCATAACCGAAGCAAACACCAAAAGACAAGGATGACAAACAAATACTTATTTTTAGATTACCAGCTCAGTAGATATTTTTTACTCTATTTTTACTATCCCAAACTTAACGATCGAGTTCCCACAAAATTGGTATCCCTTCAAAGTAGGTCAAAATTTGTATTTCCACAAGAATCTGATCTCTAAGATAATTGTGTGGTTTGTAGTTATTTAGGAGGGTCTTTTTCTTGAAGAAAGGGCCTATATTTATATATTATTTTGTAATTTTCAACAGAAATGACTGAGTAGAGACCTGGAAGAAGCCTGTGTTCCTGACAACTTTGTGACACTGCGGTACCAGCCCTGGTCTGTCTACCACCAGAATCCTTTCATATGAGAAGTAAACTTCTGTTTTTCACTATTACTATGGGTTTTCGATTTTACCACACAGAAAACATATATTAAACTATAAATGAGCTTTCAGTATGCTCTTTATTGACAGAACAGTTTAGAGCCACCTCAGCAGGACCACTACCAAATTTGACTTCAATCTTTTATTCAAGTGGAAAAAATATTTTTTGAGAGTTTACTTCATATCCAGCATTGTAAAGACTTAAACATAAGCATAAACTATGGCCTCTAACCTCAGGAGGCATATAATCTATTCAGAATGATAACCCTAAAGCACAGAAAGTAATTGAAAGGAGGCTTTATATAAATATGGGGCAATTACAGCTATGACAATAGCTTTTCAGGATGATGTATACAGGTACAAGAAAAAGAGAAAAAAATAAAATGTTAAAAAAGTATATATAATATGAAAAAAATAAACTAGCATTTAAAAAAAAGAAAAAGAAACAGAACTGGCTCATACATTTTTTTTTTCTTCAGTAGTTAGTCATTTATATAACTTGATAAGTCTAGTCCTATGTTGTTCTCGATGCAAGGCTGATGCTTTCCATGTGCCAGTTTCCCTATTTACAGGGGGGAATTGAACCCAGTGATTTTAAAGGCCATTTCCAGCTCAAATATTCTGTGAGTCCTGATAATCTGGTGGCTCATACAAGCAGTTAATGTAGCTTTCAGTGTGGTTTGTATGAAAAATTATTTAAAAGATGAAATTTAAATCCTAAATTTAGACTTAATCACATCCGCCTTTTTTACTTTAATGCCGTTTACTAATATCTTCATTGTGTCAATGTAAAAGTATTGTTATGATTGTTATTTTTCTATTCAAGTACTTATGGAGCGTCAAATTATGTCCAAAACACATTCAACAAAAACTCCTTCCAACTGAAAGGAGGAGAGGGAGGAGAAGAATATGAGGATGTGTAAAGTCCTGTCTTTCCTTATTCCCTCTTTCTCCACCAAATGGAGTTGAAAAATATTTGTATTGCTTGCTTTATTTGTTGAAGGAAGATTTATGCTCTTTTTTGTTCAGTTTAAAATTGAGTAGGACAGTTTACATTTATCTGAAGTTAACTGTAAATAACCCTCACTTGTGAGAGGCCCCGAGTTGATTTCTTCTATGGGTCCAAAGTCTTCAGCAGAAAAATGGCTCCCCATTAGCAAAGACAGCTCCTTATCAAGAGTAAAACCTGAAGCAAATAGAATTGAACAATACTGCATCCATGTTGGCTTTCTGTCACCAGGTGGCAGCAAACAGTCCTGAAGAAAGCCATCGAGCCTGTGCACAGTACCCATATTGTATCATGTGGCCGATTCTGGTGGCCGGATATTCTATGTAATCTGATTAGTATTCGACAGGGACTCAAGCTCTTGCTTGAGAAAGATTTTAGCTGTTGCTTGGGAGACATTTTATCTGAAAAAAATTAAAAGTCATTCAGATATATGCAGCAATTTGAGAAGAACTTTTGGCAATAACTATTTTTTTGAGCAACCCATCTCCTAGTTAAAAAGTTTGAAATTGTTAAGCTCCAAGGACTGTTTTAAAATAGCTCTTACAATTTAAGATCTTTGAAATGTCACATTTCCATTGAGAGGCTCTGCTACTTCCTTATTTAAGATGTAGAGGAGGTCCCTGAGTGGAGCAGATGTGTAGCCACAAAAGAAAGGCCTGAGCAGGGAGGAACTTGGGAGGCTTACAGGGGTAGATGATCTTCAGATTCTTATATCTGTAGCTCAAATTATATCATACCCTTTGTGATATTTCATTGTCTAAAATAGGCAAAGTTTATATTATGTTAATAATACACATGGATGCTTGATGAGCTATTTAAGTTATGAATATTTAGAACAATGGTTCTCTACCAGCAGTGATTTTGCCTCTTAGGGTACATTTAACAAAGTAGAAACACTTTTGGTTGTCACGACGGTGGGGGAATCTACTAGCATCTAGTGGGTAAAGGATTACCCAGGGATGCTGCTAAACATCCCACAAGGCACAGAACAGCCCCTGACTCCACGCCCTACACACAACAAAAAATTATCTGGTCTAAAATGTAGAGAAACCCTGACTTAGTGGGACATAAAGGAAATCAGATACCCAACCCCTGAATAATAACTATAATAATAACTTAACTATACCTAGTATTTTAAGGTTACCAGGTGCCAAGCATTAAGGGCTTTACTGGTACTAACACTTCATTGCCCACAACAACCTATCTTCTTGACCTTCTTTTAACAAATGAAATTGAGACTGACATATCTGAGAAGACTTGCCCAGGATTATTCTGCTTGTAGCCGGTGGAGCTGGGGTTCAAACTTCAGCAGCCTGGCTTTAGAACCTTTGTGCTTAACTATGTTACAAACTACCTCCCACATACAAATCAATAAGTGAATTGATACTCATCTCCTGTATCAATAAACAAACACAGACCTTTGAAGGAAACTCCCTTGCATAAGTATATTATCTATTTCCCTTTAGTGCTGGTCATTGTGCAGTGTATGTGCACATTTGGGCTTTGTATTATTGGTCACTGATTGTGAAGACAGAGATTGTGTATAACTGAACAGAGAAGGTACTGAATAAAGGCTCTTTAATGGATAGATAGAGATTGGCTGGCCCACCTCTAAACATCATGGCTTCCCCCTCTGGCTCTTTTAAATGAATCTGGCTCATCTGAGCTATCCAGAGACATCCATGTTTGCAATCGTTTTGGATTGATAACAGCCAAGACTGGATGGGTTCTCAGTGCCATCTCTTTCAGGATATGATTGTCCCTATTTGCCCTCTGGCCACGTGAGAGGAGACCAACAGATCAGATATGCTTGATGTCTTATCTAGACCTCCCCAAGGCACCAGAAGATGAGGCTAAGAAAACACAGTCACCAGAAGCAGAGGGGCTTAGAGATGAGATATTTATGTTTATGCATTGGGGAGGGGAGGGTGAGGAGGATGAGAAGAGGGA
>NW_006442484.1:69205369-69207747 GCF_000325575.1 Pteropus alecto
TGAATGAATGAATGAATGAATGAATGAAGTTGAAATTAGAGTAATCAGGAGAACTTGAGTCTCAGGACTATAGCCAAGTTACATGTGAATTCAGATGCAAGGACAGTTTGTTTCAAAGTTACAACACTTAATAAACACTTGACTCTTAAGCTGAACTTGGAGGGCTCTTGACTTTACACAATCTCACTGTTTGCAGAATGGTCTACAGGTAAAAGAACAAGGGAGGCAGGTGTTCCGATAGCCTTAGCCCTGTACCTGCCCTGGCCTCCCTTCCAAATCCAGTGAGGGCACCGAAAGCAACAGAAGGCCTGGGTCAGCAGAAGGCCTGGGTGTGAAGGGCGCATCCTGCCTTCTTCCTTCCCTGACTCCCTCCTGTTCCAGACCCATTTTCCCTTTCCTGTTCCCTCTCCTAGAGGTATCTAAAGGTAAGCAAATCAGTAGTTCACCTCCAAACAGAAGCCCATACTTAAATGTTTACTAAATATTCATACATTCATAAATAGGGAAAACTAAAGTGGCCATAAAGATCATTCGGAATACTCCATTTTTAAAAAAAGGTTAGTATATGGAAGCCCAAAGAGGGAAGGAACCTAGGGCTCCACAGTGTTAGAGTCGGAACGCAGACCCAGGTGTCTGAACTCCCCCATCATTACTGCTTCTACTGCAGCAATTTCAAAGGAGTCACGGGAAGCAGAAATGTGGCAACAGTAAAGTACATCATTTACCATGAGAATGAAACTCGCAGATCTTGTCCCTGTCCTAGATGTTATGGTACATTGGACAAGAGGTACACTTGGACTTCCCAGGTCTTCATTACAAAAAGTGTAAGTGAGAAATTCTGTTCATCAGAAACAGAGGCAGAGTCTAGACCCCAAGCCTGGTGCTCTATTTGCAGCCTCTACTCAGCCTCACAAAAAATACTTTTGTTATTATAAATAAGTCCTCTACCTGAGGAAAGCATTGTATATGCATTTATTACCCAAGTAAGAGAAGACTACATCTGGTTTTGTACTTTTTGATTTAAAATTGTTATTTCGTGCCTGAAAAGACATTACAAATGTATCAAATAAAGAAATTCTCTCTAGAAGTTCCTAATATATATATTGATAGTCTCAGGTCACCCCTACCTTGGTAGTACAAGAATTGGCAGAAGAATCAGCCCCATAAATTTTAAAGACTTCCTCAATTGGGATGCTGTTCTGTTAAACAACGACAACAACAAAAATGTGTTATCATATCATGGTTTTTCTTTTATTACAAAATAAAACTGTTACAGCTCCAGTATGTCTTGCACTGTACCTGGGTGGCATGACCACTAAATAAATAACTTCTGAATAAATGGATAAATTAGAATATCCAGATTTCAATTATTAAAATGTTTCATTCTGGTTTTTATGCCCCTTAAATAAATATTTCCATATTACAATATAGAAGCCAAAATCTTTTTATTATATCTTAAAAAATGAAACATTTAATATTAATAATCCTAAAGATTTATAAAGAGTGGTTGAAAAAGAAAATTAATATGCATTAATATTACATTGTGCATAGTAAATATAAAATCTCTATGTATGCAAATACTATTTTTTTCCTTACCATTAAGATTCCAGCATAAGATGATAAAATCATTGCTTCTCTTTCTCTATGGTTTGGATATGTGAGTCTGCCACGAAATGGCCTTTTCCTAAGGGGGAATATGAATAAATAAGAATGGAGGTTTTATTCCTGTTTGTGATACTTGCTGAGGTTGTGATAATAATCCATAAATAATCTCCAATGGCTGTGTGCTATGCACTTGTTTACGAAATCGATATGATTAATTTGCCACCAGTAAAGTACACACTTTGAATTTTGAATCTTCCAGCAATGATGATGAATTTGCCCTCATCTATCCAGGTTTTTGCAGTTATCAAACCATGTCAGACTAGTCGCTATGGTGACAATTACGGTTTTGCCAACCAGGATCCTTTTCCTTCTTATGGCAATTTGCTTGGGGGAACTGTCTTCCTCCACCGTAAGCCTATGTACTTCTAGGGAAGTTGACAACACCCCTGGATTCCAAAGATGGGAAACACGATGTGGATTAAGCTAGTCAGTGTATTCCACCCCCAACCCTCACTCCTAGAAAAGTCAGGGCAAACAGAGCCATTGAGACACAATTCTGTGATTAAAAAAAAAATCCATCTTCCTCTGGACTGAATGTTGCAATAAAGTGGGCTGAAACTAAAGATAGTGTCCATCCAGACAAAATAGTCAAGAGACAGAGCCTGATGACACAGATTGAGATTTGAATTAAGCCCTGTCTAAGGCAGACCTACTCATGGACTTCTCAGACACAGAGGCAATAAATCTCTCTTCTCCTTTTTTTTTTTTTTTTT
>NW_006442484.1:69207772-69290964 GCF_000325575.1 Pteropus alecto
TTTTCTGCTTATTGCTACTAAACTCTAACTGATACAACCATCCAGGACCAGGTGTGTGTTCTAAGGCCATGGAACAGAAAAAACAACTGGCTTCTGGAATAAACTATTCAATTCTGGCCTCATTTGTTTCATGTTCTTACAAATCGAGTGAGTCTGCCTGGCCCACATGGAGAAAATGCCAATAATCCTGGAAAGGAAATTATTCTTTCCTTTCAAATAGCTCAACTTAGATACATATCTTGTTAAATGTTTAAGAAGTTGTGTTTGAAAGTCTTTATGAAAAGATTGCAGTCTTTACCCACAGGATTGACCATCTTAAAAATCATAGCATGTATGTAATAAAGCATAGTCACATTTCTAAGGCAGAGCATTCTATGCAAGAAAGGATTTCTTCTGATAGAAACCAATTAGTAGAGATGCAACATATGTAGATACATACGTGACTCCCACGAGTTGATAACTGATAGTTGGAGAGGGATAGCTCCCTGTTGTGTTTTCAAATCAGAGTGCCTTCCGGTGGAAGACCCCAGGTAGAACTTCTTCTGTCATTACTCATATTCACAGATTAAAACAAACAAAACTATTTCAACTTACACTTTCTCCCACTCCAGCCAAGTTAAGTCTTCTGGGTGATCCAGCCATTGCAAAGCAACACTGATGGCCAAGTCATAGTGTGCCTGGAAGCAGGAAGCACAGAGAGCAAAGGAACCAGCTTAGACATGGGCTAAAGTGCTCCCTGGGCCCAATGACAATGGCACTGCTAAGCCTATTCTACTATTTCGTCATGTCCACAATGTTGAGGATCATCAGCTCTGTCCAGTAATCTGATGCTCAGACAGAGATCATTAGGGGTCTTTGGGCGTTGGGAGGTAAATGTGTGGACCAAAAATGAAAGGATAGATTCTTGGAAAGAATACAAACTGGGAATCAGAGAATCTGGGCTCAAATCTAGGTATTGCAAACAATTCACCATATGTCTTCCTGCAGAAGAGGGGTCCTGCCCAGCCCCTCCCTCCTCTACCAACAGTTGATGTTCTCTGGGCCTTGGTTTTCTTAAATTTTAAAACAGAAAAAGGCAAAGATGGAGGAAGAGGGCCCCAGAGGAACGATTTTTAATTCTGTGAGTAGAATGACAGAAACGTACCTCCAGGGACACGGGGGAAGTGGTGTGTCCACCTGGGGAATCCCAGGAGGCTTCAGAGAAGAGGCCTCAGTGGAGCTGGGGCTTGAAGGGTGAGGAGAATTGCTGTAGGTAGAGGGGGACCTTCCGGGTGGAAGGGCCAAGAGCAGGGACTGAAGTAAACCTGATCAAGTGATCTGCTAAGAGTCTTATGTACAGTTAAGAAGCTGAAGACCAATTTGAATGTCCATACCTATCCTAGAAAAGGGAAGGTCAGTTTGGTTTTTGTATTTTTAGATGAGTTCTAAGGTTCTAAATAATTCCAACATTCTCTAAACAATGTACTTATTTCTATTTCTTCCAGGGACTGAATCAAATTGAAAAATGAATCAAAAAAGAAAGAGAAAAAGAAAAAAGAAAAAAAGAAAAAAAAAAAGGACTATGATCAATTGTTGAAACTTAATCCAAAGATTGATTGATGCATAGGCCAGCAGAGCTGGCATCGGCTGTTTGCTCATTAAAAATGCAAATTCCAAGCCCTACCCCAGACCTTCTGAATCACAACGGCCTTGTAATAAGACCTCATTAAAGTCTGAGAAGCACTTATCTAATCAGCTTAATTTCTTCATTTAATACAAGCATGGAGAAGCACTTTAGAACACCAAGGCTTATCTGCTTATTCAGCTCCAGGGAAATCAGACAGGGAGAGGGTGAGGGAGAGGGAGAGACCTTTTTTTCCTTATTAGTGCAAGAATAGTAAACAGGTATCATAAAAAAGCTGAGGGTTTACCAATTTCTTTTGAGTTAGATCTTTACACACTTTCTTCCTTAATTTATGCAAAGTTAACTTTTATTATATAACATGAACCTCAGTTTCAGTATGAGCAATACTGAATCTTAAAATACAAAGAATTTTAGGATTATTCAGTTCTTTGGCTTTGTCCATTAATGAAAATTATTAAAAAAGGAAAAAAAGTATTATATTTGAGAACTACATGATAGCTAAGTCTGACCAGAATTTTTTAACATCTTCTATGTAATATTTACCCTTGCACTCATTTTGCTTTCTGTTTAATGAGTTGGAAAGACCATATGGAAAATGCTCGGATGAGAAGATGACAGAGATGACATTCTGGGGGATCAAGATTAGCCTCGTTTATTATATACATTAGTTCCTTGCTCTGTCCCCTTCGTACACATATAACTCAAATGTGACTCACGCCCGCATGCCTTTCTTTACCATATCATCTAGAAAGGTGAGTTGCCTTCTTCCTTTCGGGTCAAATTCATTTTCCCGAAGTCTGATGCCAATATAATCTCCCCTTGAAAGCAAGAGAGCAGGATTGAACCATTGGGAACGATATCGGAGTCTGCAGAAGAGGGGTCCTGCCCAGCCCCTCCCTCCTCTACCAAATACAAGAGCAGTCACGGGTGGTTCTGGCAGCTGAGATCATATTTCATTTTGATTTAAATGGGAATTCTGCAGTGCTGCAGGCTTCAAATGTCTAACCATGATTAACTTAAATCACATGTATCTAAAAATTAAACTCACATGGTCAGTGCAGAATGTATAGGAAAACAGGGAGTATGATAAATCCCCACATGCAGAAAAGGTTTTATAAAACTGACAGGACTGAGACCCACTGTTTAAAATAAAGATCTCCTTGTTGCCCGTGTTAAATTAAGGCAAAATGTCCAAAGTTGATAAATTCTGGATAGATGCTATTCCATACAGACATATTCTTTTGCCTGAAGGCTTTTACCCATTAGAATGCAAATATCCTTAGGAGGAGTTATGCCTAAAAATACGTTAGTAATTCCACTTTAGTGTATCTCCGTCAGATCCTTTCAGAACGATGACTTTTAATAAGGCAAGGGTAAAATAAAGGCCCTGGGAGGAGAACAGAAAGGTCGCTATTCTGGGAAAGTCAAGAAGAGGGACTGGATGGATGCAGGATACGCACACTTTGGGCAAGTGTGGGGGATAATTTTGTTTCTGGCTCCTAAAAGCTCTTCCTGAGTCACTAAGGTTTAATGGACAAAATTCTCAAGTTTTTTTCTTTGTAATTCCAAGGTATTTTATTTAAAGTAACCTAAATGTATTCTTTGGCTATATAATTATATCAGTTTTGAAACTGCAGCTCTATGTGGAGGAATTGACATACTTGATTATGGTTTGTTCTTTATTATGTCGGCCTCCAAACACGTACATGTAAACATGTATGACTTCATACACAGTTTATTCCAGCATCTCTTAAGGACTTGTTAAAGGGTAATTAACCTAGTAGGCTGAGAAAGGACATTTGATGGGGACTATGCTAAGGTCTTTGATGACAAAGGTATTATTGTCGTGACTGTAATACATATGAAATAGAATATAACCTTTTTTTCTTTCTTTTTATATGGTCTCTAATTTTCACCAACCTCTTAACAAAGTATCAAGTAGAAGAAAATCTAGCACAAGAGAATAAAATTTTTCCAAGGGAAAACTTAATATTTACTTTATTTTTAAAAAAAAAATTCAGATGGCAAGAAAAAGAAGATGAATTATTGAGACGATAAGACTGACAATAAAAGAGGCAGAGGCTGCAATTTAAATCCTGGGTCCTTAGGTATATTTTTCAGAAATCTCTCCTATATCTTTTATTAGCAGGGCCCTTTCAAAGGCACATCCTGCCCAGCACAGTCTGACAGGCAACGGGCCCAGATCTTAGGCTCTAGAATGGGCATGCCTCAGACGTGCATGCTGCTGGTAGAAACACCCTCCCAAGAGATTCAGCATTTGGCTTTGCACCACATGTGAGACCTCTGTGGCTGGAGACAGAGGCCAGATCATCTTGTTTTGTTTTGTTTTGTTTTATAACAAAAAAGGAGGAATAGAATCATCCTTAGATTTTCAACTTCCTGTCAATATCCAAACCATCTATCACACATGAAATCCACAAAATACTGAGTGAAAGAAATGAAAGTTATTCTCATTCATACTTACAGGAGCTTTTTCATTTCCTTCTTTAGGAGCCTTCTTTCCATGATTAAAGGTTTATCCAGCTGAGCAGGTATCTGCAGCTTACACTGTACCTGATATCCTATGTGAAGACCCAGCCTCTCTGAGTCTGTAAGCTACAGCAGCAAATCAGAGAGAATTTGAGTAAGGGATGCTATCACTCCAAATACCAGTCATGGAGTCCTAGGCCCTGGAAGGGATCTGAGCATGTACAGGGCTCAGGTCTCTTATCCAGCAGACTCGAGGTCAGAAAGCTGCTTGGAGGCCAGCATACTGCACCTTGAGTTTATCTGATACTTCTTACTTCTTCCAAGGTTTTTCAACATTCACCATTTATTTATTCTTGCAATAAACTAGCAAGTAAAACAGACATGGCTTGTATAATAGTGGATGGGAATATTTGGGCAGAACCACCCAAACATGGATGGCCTGGGATCTGAATATGTTTAAGCCTGTGTACATTCAACATAGTGACTCCCAGTGAATCTACCCTGGTGCAATGGCTTTGTAATGAAGTTTTCTATAGAAACTATGTACAAATTTCTATGGCCAGGAAATCTTTGAAAGAACATGTGATGATGGCAAATGTGAGGCCATGTCTTCAATTCTCACCCTGGCATTGATCCAGAAATTGGAATTCAGGCGACAGCATCAAAAGAGTTCTGAAGTCACAAAAAAGTGACTTTTCTTTGAAGTACCAAAAAAAAAAAAAAAAATCACAATTGAATGGGGTGCCCAGGGAGAGGCATAAATGAGATATGAACTATATCTACAATGTTTTATTTCTTAAAAAAGATTTAAAGCAAAGTGTGATGGTTAATTTTATGTATCGACTTGGCTAGGCCACTGTCTCCAGATGTTTGGTCAAACATTATTCTGTATGTTTTTGTGAAGGTGTTTTATGGATATTAACATTTAAATCAGTGACTTGAGTAAAGCAGATTACTCTCCATTATGTGGGTACACCTCATCCGATCAGTTGAAGACCTTAAAAGAACAAAGACTGAACTCTCTCAAGCAAGAAAGAATTCCACCAGCAAACTGACTTTGGATTGCAACTCTTCCCTGACTCACCAGCCTGCCAGCCTACTTCATCAAATTTTGGACTACCCAAGCTCCCACTATCATGAGAGCCAGTTCCTTCAACTAAATCTCTCTATATGTGTATACACACATCCTATTGGTTCTGTTTCTCTGGAGAACCCTGACTCATACACAAATATAAGAAAAATGTTAATATTTTTTGACTCTGGGATTATAGAGTCATAGATGTTCATTATATTACATTCTGTACGTTTGAAATTATACATATGTTTTTAAATCACTTCTTTAAAAGTGGTTGGAGAAAACTTGAGAAACTTTTTTTTTTTTTGAAAATGATAGCATATAAACATTAAGCTTCATTCGATTCAGCTCTCCAACAACAAACAGACAAGAGACAGGATGCCAATGATTTAAACAAATTCCTTACCAGACCGACTTAATTATTTTGGACGATTCTTGCTACGGCTATATCTGCTTTGGATGGGATGTGGAAAAGGTGAAAAGAGAGAAGAAAGTGGGAGCATTCCACTGGAAATGGATTAACTGTAAATAAAGTAATATGCTCTCTACAGGAGAGCAAATTGCAGTGGATACTACATGCCAGAGAGATAGCCTCCTGACGCCAGGGACGGGTACTCCTATGAGAATGTAATGCCTGATGATCTGAGCGCTGGGAAGTGGCTGCAAATACAGATGAAGCTTTGCTTGCTGGCTCGCTGCTCACCTTCTGCTGTGCGGCCCATTTTCCAACAGGAACAGACCAGTTGGGGACCACTGGCTTAGAGAAGGAACAGCACTAGACCCAAGGAGGCCAGATCCCAGGATACGGTGTTCACTACACCACTAACTGGTGCTGCCAGCCAACCTCTTGGCCATTCTGCATGCCAGTCTCAGATATCATCTAAAAAATGATGAGCCTGATTAACGTGATAGAGAGCGCATTTCACTCTAACATTCTACAACTCCACAAAGGCTAGCATGTAGATCATTCTTCTAATTCAATAAGTTGGAAAAACATTTGTTGGTAGAACATTTGTCCTATCTCAATTCTTTGACTGGTGTGTATTTGGGGTGGGGGTGGGGGTTGCTTGCTTAGCTTTGATGCCTTTTTAAAAAGCAAAAAACTTAGCATTTGTTTTAAGCCATTCTTGTTCTGTAGTTCTGAGGCAGCCCTTTGAATTTCGGATTTAGAAATTATAAGATTTGCATCTTTTGGTTGCTGCGACAGCCTCCTCTTAGACCCACCTTCCCTCCCCACTGCCATTCAATGTGACATAATATGCAAAGGTTTAAATCTTTAAAACATGAGCACCTCCCATCCCAAAACCACTAGACTGGAGGTTCAGAGACCCTGGGAAGCTGCCAACTAACTGTGTCACCTTGGACAAGTGAATTTGCCTCTCTGTGTTTTCGTACTCCTTTGTAAAACAAACACTAAATGGTTGGAGAGGTCCTTTCTTCTGTAGAGTTCAGTGACTGACATGCATTGAGTAGCTATGCCTGGTTGAAAGAGGGCCATTTGCAGAGACTCTATTCAGTTTAGGTTTGAGGTCAGCCAGTCACTCTTCTTTTCTGTCCGTAGAGCTTTAATGAAAACAAGACTCTGGCTGGAAATACCCACAAAAGAGCTACTGGAAAGATGTCAGGTATCTCAGGCATTAGCTGTTTCATAGAAGCCAACCCTCCCACCCCAAAAGGGACAGCCCCCATATTCTATAGGAATACCATGCCATAAATAATATCTGCACCCTTCCTGCAGGTCCCCCCTCCGCACCCCTACATTGACGATACGGGTCTCTCATACTATGTTCTATTAGGTGCCCAGCTCTTAACAAATTCCCCTTTTAGAATCTCTCACCAACCGGAGACCGATTCCAGTGCTTTTGTTCTCTCCACGCTTCTGGATGCGTGCTTGAGCATCCGCTTGGGCTGGTGCTCACAGACACCAGGAAAACAGATGCTTTTTTGTGGTTGCTAGGGAACAGTGACTGAATGAAAAGGATTTATGTTTTTTAAATACACCCCTAACCCCCATAACCAGAGATAAAGAAAGTCCAATATTTGGGACAGAATTGCGATCCTTACTTGGAGTTCACTTATTTATTTATTTATTTTTCTATCTATCTATCTATCTATCTATCTATCTATTTATTTATTTATTTATTTATTTATGCTTCATCTGAGTAGGCTTTGTTTCCCATCTAAATAATTAATCAGAAAGCTGAGAGGCTGTGAGAAGTCCACCTCCCACAGGGTTTTTTTTTTTTTTTTTATAGTGCTTGGTTGCAGACCCAGGAGTCAACTGGCTGAGCAAGGATTTCTGAGGAAGCCAGTGAACCTCTGGCTCATTACACACTTAGGGGGCCCCCAAGCACATAGAGCGATTCTACTTGATGGCTACAGACATGGGACAGTGGAAATGCTGAAGAGCCATCACCTTGGTGCAAGCCTTCACCAGTCCTCTCACAACTTGCCTCCTCATTGTAAACACATGCTCTCTTGCTGAAAGCTTGCTGTTGTTTTCCGGTTGCTCTTAGAATGAGATCTAGACTCCTAACCATGGCCTGTGAGTGAGTCTCCCCCATGCTCCTGGACAGAGGCATGTTATTCCCGTGCATCTAGGCCTGGGTATCTGTTATCAATACCATTTAATCTTCATTTCCACTCCTCCCCACCAACCAAGTCTCTTGGTTACCTGGTATCTCAGGGGTTCTATGAGGGACAGTAAAACTCTAATTTGGATTTTTATTGATGAGTTGTTCATTCCACATTGAATTTATATTGTACGCAGAAGTTTCCAAGTTTTGTGAGCCTGAAGTTGATACAATTTGAATTTCATACAATTTAAGAAAAAGAATGCAAAATTGTGAATACAAAATTTAATGTTTTTTTAGAACCATTAATCACCACAAGTTATAAATTTTAGAGAGCTAAGAAATATCACAAATATTAAAAATATAGGGAAAAAATCACAATATTATTTTTATTATTAACTGACATACCCTATATTCTTTTTTTCTTACATATTCTTTGATTACTTCTTAATGAGACAAAGCTTTACAATATTTTCTATTAGAGAGATTGGAAAGACAATTTGGTCTTTTCTCTAGTGAGGCCGTTTATAATTTATTTTTAATTATAAATAAAATATTAGAATAAACTAAAGGTTTTGTTTTTTACTTTACTGGCACCATGTTGGTGATGCCTTGTCTATCATGTTTTCCAGTTTCCTGGTCAAGAGATGCTCCTTGCCCAAGGGCAATCCCTGAAGAACTTTAGCCTTGACCTTGCTAGATTCGTTTGGCCCTGCCTCCCTATCACTCCTGCTTCCCCATCCCTACCCCTCCACTCCAGCTGCTTACCTAAACGTTTTTACTTCCAGGCTGCTTACCTAAACATTTCTTACAGTCATTTTTTCCCAATGAGCATGCAGAATTCTAACTTTGTCAAGCCTTTCCTATTTGTCTCTAAATTCTTTAAATAAAATTAATGTTGCATCTTTAAAATATATCCGTAGACCTGTTCCTTGATTAAGTTTGTAATGATTTAATTCTCATTGTGTTGTCCAGAATACACAAGTTGTCACTCTAAAAATATGGGCTCTAGTCTCAAGCTACCTGGATTTGCAGCCCACCTTTGCTACTTGCCATCTTTGGCAGGTATGTTTACCCAGGTGGCCACAACAATTTTCCTGTCCCTTACACTTTTCTTATAAAGGGATACTGACACTACTCTCATTAAGGTAGGGAGGTTGGGTGTTTCTCCCCTTAAATCTGGACAGTCTTGTAATTATTGTAGAAGTGAAACCGTGTGATTCCCAAGACTAGATCTTAAAAGGTATACATGGACTATTGCTCAGCAGTAAAGGGAACGATACCTGCATAGTTGGATGGATCTAAAGGGCATTAGGCATAGTGGGGGAAAAAAAAAAACAATCTCAAAAGGTTACAAACTGTATGATTCCATTTATATAGCATTCTTGAAATGATAAAACGATGGAGAAGAACAGGTGAGTTGTTGCCATGGGGACGGGCATAGGGTGGGGAGGGTGACTTCAACTATAAAGAGACAGCACACGGGGGTCCCTTCATGAAACAGTTTTTGTATGATGATTGTGATGGTGATTATATGCACAGAATATGCATACACACAAATGAGTGCGTGTAAAATCTGATAAGACGTGCAAATGTCAATTTCTGGTATGAAATTGGTGATGGTTATAGAAGTTCTCACCATCGGGAGAAACTGAGTGACAGGTTCATGGGACTCTAGTACTATATTAGCAATTTCCTGTTAGTCTATAATTTTAAAAACTTTTTAAAGGTGATACAGCTTTTACCTGCCCTCTTGGGATGCTTGCTTTTGGAGCCCAGCTGTGATGCAATGGAGAAGTTCAGGCCCCATGAAAAGGTCAAGTGTGGTGTTCAGGGTGACAGTGCCACCTGGGGTCCCAGACAACAGAGACACAAGAGTGAGGAAATATTCACAAAGACTCTAGCCACAGCCATCATCTGACTACAACTGAATGGGAGACCCCAAGTAAGAATCACTGTCAGAACTGTCTAGCTAAGCCCAGTAAATGTCTTGAACTATGAGAGGAAAAAATAAATAATTGTTGTTTGAAGCCATTAAATGTTAAAATAATGCATTATGCAACAACAGATGACCAGAACACCATCATTGTGGTCTGAGTACCTGTGCTCCACTTTATTTATTTATGGAAAAAAAAAAAAAAAGCACCAGCACCACAAGGTTATTGCAAGCATGAAACAAGCAATCAAGTAAAGAATCTAGGGAAGTGCTTGTATGAGGTTAATAAATGTTAGCTACGTTATTATTATTGTGTATCTAAACTATAACCAAAGGAAAAAACAAAATATGGAATAGCCCATTTAGCTCTGGGTCAATTCCAAAATGACACTAAATGACTCTTTCCTTCTTAGCTTCAGAGACAGTGTGAGCACTAGAACTTGGCAATAGTGTGGCTTCTATCTTGAGCACTTCCTTAGATGACCTGTGTCCTCTGGTTTGTCTGTGGAATAAATGTACATTCTAAATATAATTGATGGTTTTATTAAGTTATCCCCTCCCCCACAACCCTAGGGGGAGTAACTTCTTTTATATGGATAAAAGCCTGAATGAAAAGTATTTGTGAGTGCTAATCTGCTCCTTGCAGTCAAAGAACATGCTTTAATGGAAAATATCTGTTGCTTGAACAACACTTGAGTTATTTTTAAAGTCTGTTGCGTAATATACAGCATTATAAAAGGCCTTACTTCTCTTTATTTTTTGTTTGAGCACAGAGTGTGCTAAATCAAATCATTGTTCGAGTCTCTTGTTCACTACACTATTTTATTTTTGAGGGAGGGTTAAATAGGCTTTTTTTTTAAAAAAAAAAAAATTGGGGGGTGACATTGGCAATAAAATTACATAGGTTTCAGGAGTGCGATTCAACAATATGTCATCTATATATTGCATTGTATTGACCACCCAAAGTCAAACCTCCTTCTGTCACCATATATTTATTTTTAAAAATTATCCTTTACTTCCTACCTGACTCCTAGTTACTGTCAGTGTCCCTATGGGTCAGGCCAGCAAACTGCTTTTGGAAGGAAGAATCAGCAGAAGGGGAGGCGGAATTGATTAGGAGGAGCCTAGGATAAGGAGACCATCTCCGAGGAGTCTCATTTTTCCTTCAGGACTAGTTAGTGCTGGTCAGAAACCAAGGAGGGGCCGTTTCACCCAAAGATGCGGACCGCAGCTGCCTGGCTGCTGCAATAGAAGCCCCCAGGCAGCATTGGAAAAATACTTAGAACTTCAGACTTTGAAAAATTACAAATCATTAATCTTTAAGTTCCAGTCCTTGCCTTGATCTGCATGTCTTTTTGGAGGTTGCTTTGGAATCTGGATTCACTAAGGCCACTCAGCCCAGTCAACCCTAGACAGAAAGAAACAGAGAAAACTGAAGTGTGGGATGGCGGTTATATGCGCGTGTGCATACACACACACACACACACACACACACACACACACACACACACCCACAAGATGGAACAATTTCTACATAAGCAGTTTGAACTCTGTTTATCTGAATTATCACAAAACAACATTAAATATTAACCCGAGCTCACTGTCTTCCTGCTGCAGCTGTGACAATATTATGATAGCCTATTTCCTGCCGCATCTGTGATTAATGGCCTTAATCATTAAGGTTTTCACATCCAAAGTGGTTTTGAATGCAAATATGCAAATATGCATTTTATCCAGGAGATTCTGGGGAAGATATCATAGAGCTGCCTGAAAACTAGGACAAATATCCTAGCAGTTAGAGAATCAAGAACTCTTGCCTTACAAATGACCCTGGTTTGCAAAGGGCCGCAGCTGATTCTGCAACTTTCCTGACCCCACTCCCGGGAGTTCTTAAAGGAATGACAGCAACAACAAGCCCAGTTTAACTGTTTGAGAGAATCTATCTGTTCATAAGTGGAAGGAAGTTAAAAAATACAAGTTAAATAGTGGACCTCAGAGAAAGCCTCCTACGAGTGAAAATTGCTGGTGCCAGCAAGAAGTGTGAAGTAAATAATACACCTTAAATTGAACCCATTAGTGAATATTTGCAATTAACCATCATCCTCTTTTTAAAATGGTTGTTATTAGCCAATCAAAACTATGTGTAAATTTACTACCTCTGGTGGCTTTTTCCTAACCCCCTTCCATAGTTCACAAACGTTAATATTCATAAGAATTACCTGGAGATTCCTGGAGCTCAGCCTTCAGAATCTGATACACAGGTGGTACCCAGGAATCTGCCTTTGAATATCCAATTGGGGGTTTCCAATTATTACTTATTAGTTGACCCTGGGCAAGTCATTTTATTCTCATTAATACTGTAAAGTCAAAGACATGTAAAATAGCTTCTACCAATATAGAAGATTTACTGAATATTGTATGTTAACCCTAAAAACCAAGTTGATAAGATTAAACAAAATAGATAATAGAGCACCAAGCTATATGTCATGCATACTAATGTTTATTATAGACATAAAGTATGATATAAATATATATGCAATAAATAAAAATTAATAGTTGTTAAGCTTTTTAGAGGTTGGTAGAAATCTAAACTTTTTATGTAGTAATTAGGGAAAAATGTTTGAATGATACCAATAAGATGCTGGATGTTTTCTTAGGACACATCTATTGACATGTTTTTAGGTTGAACAGATCCTAGTAGTAAGAACGAGAAGTCAAAGGTGGTCTCACTACCCTCAAACATTGTTCTAGTCATAGGCCATTCTTACATGTGAATTCAGCTATTCTTCAGTGTGTCTGGCTATTTCTCTCCCCATCAGTTTGAATAGATCATCCCTTTGCTTTATTGACTCCATGGTTTCTGATGAGAAATCAGCAGCTAATTTTATTGAGAATTCCTTGTACATGATAAGTAGCTTCTCTCTTGCTGCTTTCAAGATTTTCTCATTATTGGCTTTTGACAGATTCTTCTTAGTGGGGTATGGTAACAACCACTGTAAGATCAGATTACCTCACAGCTCTAGCAGTGGCTTTATAGTTTTTAATCTGTGGCTTTGAACTCAATGAAGTTTATATGAAAGAAGACACATGGTATAGTATTAGCTACCAAAAAGATAAACCCATTGACTTAATTCCCACTACATTAATTATAGGCAAAATAATGGTCTGTTATACCTCAAAGGTGACTGACACTTTATATAATTAAAATAACCATCTGTAAACTATTTCAAGTGTAAAGCTTATGCCTTCTTGACTCTGAGAAGGTATAACACATATCTTTGTTTCTTAGGGGAAACTTTGAAAGCATTTCAAATATAGTTGAGAATCCAAATGGGTTAATGCTTCCTGTACAATATAAATGATGAAATGTGAATACCACTTCTGTATACAAAATCTCTAGGGAGTCCATTGCTGGAGAAAAAGAAAGATGTATGCTCAAATCACTTCCCAAAATGGAGAATTGAACTAGGAATAAATATGTAAGTAGAAAAATTTCATCCTTTGATGCATCCTAAATCTCTTCCTGTGCTTAGCTGGGAGTTTGAGAAGCAGTCACATTGGGCCTGATACTTTTCCAGTAATTGTTTGAGGAAATGGAATGTGTATCACTGAATCAGGTGAGTTAGTCCCAACTGTGCAAAAGGACAAGGTTTAAGGCACTCATTGTATAAATAAAGATGTTGCTTATCTTGCCATAGCTGTAGGACATTTGAAGAATGTATTCACGGAAAATGAGACCCAAGTCAACTCCAAATAAATTCTGAAAGGCATTCCCATTATAATAGTAAAGAATTTTACTGAAACACTGTTACAAACCCAATGATTCAAAACTCAAGCCGTCTGGCTCTTAGCACTGGTACAATTTGAGTACCTGGTGTAGCGTGACTGGTAAGAAAAGTACCGCCATATAAAGTTGTGGGTCTTATAGGACACTGATATCCCCAAAGTGTCAGGATTAGAAGACAAACTCAGATCTATTTGTAAATTGTGTTCAAAGATATAAAGAACCTCTCATATAAAGAATTTGATCCAGATGGGAAAACCAGATTAAAAAACTTTGGCTAAGATCCAAGTTATAAGTCTTCATGGAATAGTACAAGGTGTGGTAATTAATTTGCAGGAACCAACATGCAGGTAATCTCAAATTATAAAAAAATAGAAACATGATTGAAAGAAAAATAAACTCATTGAGTAATTCTAGCAAGTGGATTAACTATAACCAGAAAATATGGAAATTTTAAATAAGTGAGAATTGTTCTAGAATATTAGAATAAAAACTCAGAGTCAATGTTCAGCTTTCAGTTTCTATCATGTAGTTTAAACATTTCAGAACTGACTTGGGAAATTTGCAGTATCAAAATCTTCCAAGAAATGCCTAAAAAGCTCTTCAACTAGAAAAAAAATCAGTTAAATTAGTAACTTGAAAATGGGAAAATGTGATTTAGTTAGAAAATGTGTTGAAACTTAGTCTCTGAACATATAATGCACAAGGCAGAACAAAGCAAAGAAAATCAGGAAGAGGATAATTCCCATGCAGAAATCAAATGAAAGCTTTAAACCCAAATACTCCTAATAAGAAAGTGTCATGGATTCAGCAAGTGAGAGAAGGAAGGTCTGAAAGCCAACTAAAGATCCTCGAGCATATCTACTTATAATTCTTAATGTACAATCCAGGTGAAATTACAGGGCAGGACACTTTAGAGACTCACTTTCTAGCTTATATTTGAAAAAGTTAAAGACAATGTGACTGGAGTTGTGTCACTCTATCAAGGCAAACCAAAAAAGGAGGTGAGCCAGCATCGGAAAGTCTTTGGATTTGATCCAAAAGAATGTGGTCCAAGGAATTTGACACGGGTTTTTAAAAAATATTTTTAACCTTTTTATTGTAAAATAAAATGGATCCAGTAAGCCCCACAAAACTAAAAGTGAATATACTCGTCTCTCCACAGGATCAGTAACTAGTGACCCTAGCGCCCTAGTACCTTCATTTGCTTCTAACTTTTATCTGTCCTTTAATGCCGGCGCTAAATTGTTAAATAAGTCTCCAGTCTCTGGAGATCCATCTCGAAAATGGCGCTCTTCTAATACTTTCTGCTGAGCCACTGCGGGGTCTGATCAGGAAAGGAAGGCAAGGACCGACACATTCCATTGGTAGGAAAAAACAAAACTGAATGTAAAGGCCCTCCTCAGAGGAAGCCTTGGTTAAGGAAAGTAAGACTTGATAGTTGGTAGCCTAATATACAAGACATTATCTTTCTTTACCCAATTAACTGCTTGCAAAAACCTCATGCTAGAACGATGACAGGACCCAGCTTAATGGAATCCCACTGACTAAATATGAGGCAGATTGAGCATCGAAATACATGATAGTGTTAGAGTACAACCCATCGAGTATAGCAAAAATCCATGAATCCATACTGATATGAATCAGTAAACAGGGAGATGGGAAAGTTGTTCTTTACAGAATTTAATTATGTAATATATTTATAATGTAAGTAACTATAGAAGGTATGAAAGGTATAAAATCAACCATGGGTGCTAAAACTATGGGCGATTTTGATGATGAGCAGTATACTTACACAGCATCTCTCTGCATGTTACTTATGTTTACAAAGGAGAAAATAGTAAATTCACAGTGGAGTAGCAAGGCAGCTACCACCTTAACCACATTAGCAAAGTTAACTTCACCAATATTGGGACAACCTATCATCTCACGTCCTTTCTACTTTCCCCACTATTAGACACTGAGGAGGCTGTATCACTTCAGTAGTATCTCTGCTAAAAAGCAAAAAATGCAAAACTTCAATCGAATAGCCAGGAAACATCAGACAAACTCAAATTGAAGAACTTTCTACAAAATAACTAGCCTGTAATGCTTCAAAATGTCAAGGTCAAGAAAGGCATAGAAAAGCTTATGGACTGTTTCAGACAAAAGGAGACTTAAGAGATATGACGACTAAATGCAATGTATGATCCTAGATTGGATCTTGGAGCTATAATGATGATTGAAGCAGTTGTAATTTGAATAGGGACTATATTGTATCATATCAGTTAAATTTCCTCATTTCGATAATCGTATTGTTTATGTAAGAGAATGTGATTGTTCTTAGGAAATGTACACTGGATTATTTAGGGGTAAAGGGACACAATGTCTTTATTTTTTATTAAGTTTATTGGGTAACATTGATTAATACGATTATATAATTTTCAGGTACAATGTCTTTAAATTACTCTGAAATTCGGGGGTGAGGGGAAAAGCCTATGTGTGTCTATGGAGAAAGGCAGAGAGAAAATGCTGTAACAAATGATGCAAAAGTTAAAAATATTAAAATGAAGAGTTACAAACAATGCTACAATATTAGCAAAATTTACTTCTTTCAGTCTGAGATAACATCCAAATTCAGAATTGTTCAAATTTCTTGTTCCAGAAGAATTAACAATTTAGATGCTACATTCTCCCTAATATTAAAATTAGGGACTATGAAATAGAACCTCTAATAGTAGAGGTGATAAAAACACAAATTTTTTGTAGTATTTATATAAATATTCAGTCTTCCTTAATATTTTTATATTAGTTTCTAATCTTAACAGGAAGAGGTGAGACCCTTAATTTGGGGGAAATTTTTGTTAAATAAATACTCAAATGGAGGATGAGAAATCACTTGTCAGGAACATTTTAGGACCGTTATGTATCAGGCAAGAAAACAGGAGAGTTATGATTCTAATTGCTAAGATTAAATTTTAAATATTTTTGGTTAAAGATTCTACTTAAGAAAAAGTATTCGCAATTCAGAGAATTTCAAAGTCTAGACCTCTTGGCTTCTCTGCCCCTGGATTCTATTGTCTTTAAGCAGCAGTCATTTTCTGGGTCAACAATTCCGATCCTAGTGCTGTTAAAAAATAAACCATTAGTCTCTGGACCCATTGGTCAACATCTGTTCATTTATGATTATTTTAGAACATTGACTGATTCTTGGCCAAATGCTGAACCTGATATTAGGGTAGGGCTTTGCTGCCACAAAAACTCATCTGATCAATTCCAGCATATTCGTGAGTGCTAAAGGGTGCACTGAAGATCATCCAATCCAATGCCATCGTTTTGTTCCATGCTTTCTTCTTTCATCCAAACCTGAAGATGTACAGGTATAGTAGGAAGAAGCCTAGCTCAGCCCTGGCTCTAGGCCACAATGGCCACTGACGTATTGTGTAAGCGTGATCGGAGCTCCTCCCAGTGCCTCAACTTCTTCCCCATAATACACTGACAATGCTAGGACATGGACGAGCCTTTCTCCAGGTGTGCAGTCGGACACTTGATAAACCTCTGACTTGTTCTTTTTCTCGTTCCCCACATCTCCTGGGACCCACCAAACGTCCCCCCACCCCCCACATCCATTTAACTGTCTGCTCTCAGGATCTACCCCATTCTCTCCATTCTCAGTGCCATTGTGAGTTCAGTTCAGATCTTCATCATTTCCCACCTGAAATACTACAATAGCCTCATAACTGGTCTTCCTTCTTCTGTTGTGCCCCAAACTCCCACCTCCTTCCCTCCCTCCCTCCCTCCACTACTATTCATTCTTCATAAAAACTGACCGGAGTACTATTTTTTCAATGAAAATATAATCATGTCCCTCCCTTCTTAAGCCTTTGTTCTCCCCCCATTAACTTAGATGATAATATCTAAACTCCTTAGCATGTGCATAGGTTTGATTCCCTAATATTCTATAGTTACCCCTATTGTTCTATAATCTTCTTTCCCTTTCACTGTAGAATCCACATCTTTCTGTTTACTTATCCATTTTTCCCACAGTAAACTCCTTGAGGGCAGAGACTTTTCAAAATCAAATTCCTATGGCAACTAAAGTACACTTGATAAATAAAAACTCAGATTAGTCATTAGCACTTAACTTTAATTAATAGTTTAGATGAAGAACAGACTAGTATAGTGTTTAAAACAAATTTCTAAAAAGTCACATTTATATAAAAAAAAAACCCAACAGGCCAGCAGAAGTACAAAAAAGGTGCAGCTTGTATTATTGCACTTAGATGAAATATGCTGTTCAGGGCAGTATAATACTTAAGCCACACAGGGCCAGGAGGAGGAGACAAACGCAGAGGACAAACCCCCGAGTAGTATTTATTCTAGATTCCAAACACTCTTAGTGGCTTCAAAAATCTTTAGCCTTTTCGAAACGTTCAATCAGAGCTCTTTACATATATGACTGCTGTGTCTTAGTTATAACCATGCTCTTCATTCCAACTCATGGGCAACTTTTAAGGTACAGCTCTACCACACAGGATGGGACACCTGTTACAGCAAAACCACCCAGAGCCCCAGGCCATGGAAAAGTGGGGAAGGGAGCGAATTTCTACTTTATACAATTTTAGGGACTAATACCATGGCTATAGTTTACCCTTTCGAGCACTCTTCATTTTGGTCATTTATACTGGAACATGAGAAAAAGTGACAGTGAGTACAAATCAGCACTAAAGTAATTCCTAAGCTACTAATAGAAAATAAAATTTTAAAAAGTTCCCAGCCACATTCATGAAGGTGGCATAATTGTATGTATAAGAAAAAGACTGTAATCTTATAGAAAAGATAAACTCTGACTTCTAAACAAATTAGAAAATTGATTTTGCCCATACTCTTGAGTGTTATACAGAAAAATGTAAACCAGTGGACCTAATTACCAAAAAAACACGTGTCCTCCCAAGTCAAGGAATGACCTTAAAGTTTAGCCTGAGCTAGTTTTGTCTTCAAGTTTTCTCCGAGTTTGTCCATGAACTCAAATGTATTCAAGTAGTCTGAACGTTTCACACTGATAGAGGAAGAAAAAGAAAAGGAGGCAATTTAGTTTGTCTCTGATCTGGTAGCAGGCAGAGGAAGTCTTAGAAATGCTAGTTAAAGTGGCATTTTATTTATTTCTAGTAGAAAACTGATTACGGTAACAAGCTACAAATTTATGGCTGCAGACTGTGTTCAAGGTTCAAGGGCCTGACCCAGATGGCCTGCAGTGGAAGCTCAACCACACTCACATTCAGGTTGTCATCAGCCTTGAGGGTGAAACTATCATAAAGCTTCAGTTTAGACTAATGCCTAAAGACTAAAAGCATCCCACTTCTTAAAAAAATAACAAAACCTACTCAGGGTTCGGCCATGCTTTAATCCATATCCCCCCAAATTGTCATACGTCCTTTAAAAAAGTTTTAATGATCGTATTTCTATCAGTGTCTTTCTTAAAAACAAATAAACAAACAAACAAAGGACAAGGGCCTGGCTAACATAATCCTACTGATAACAGAATTCAAATAGGGTGCAATGTACCATACTGATAAAAACATATCAAATGCTGTAATTCTTGCTGGAAATTTAAGATAAGGAAGATGTGGTGATTGAGTATATCCCCACTGTTGGAGTATACAGACCCTAACTGAGATTTCTGACGACACACAATTAGGACATGGGATTGGTGTTAAACTTTAGTGGTGTTTTGGAGACGAGTCATAGTAACCAACTCTGATCATGAGAGCAGAGTCTCTAATTAGCAGCTAATTCAGCTGGGATACAGGGTATCATGTTTTCAGAAAAATCCTGGGCAATTCATGGGCTCTCGAATATCTGACTTCCGGTTACAGATACTTAAGGAAGGGACTATGACCAACTGGGTTTCTAATACTTGTGCTGTTTTTCTTATCTGTAAATTGAAGAAAATGGGGGAGTGGAAATAAAATACCCTCAGGGATCCCTTTGTTTCTATTTATACATAAATTTCTTGTTAAATTAAATGGAACTTTGTCACCCAATGACTGTCAGCTAGATCAGGGGTCAGCACAGGGCAGCGTTGCCCGTGGACCCAACCCAGGCTGCAGCCTCGTTCTGCACATAGTTTGATTGAAATGCTGCCATACCCATTAGCTTCTGGATCATCTATGATTGCTTTCAGGCCACAGGGGCAAAGTTCAAAGTTGCCTAGTTTCAAAGCCTGAAATGTTTATTACCTGACAATTTATAGATCATGTCTGCTGAGCTCTGAACTACATGAAAAATAATACTTCAGGTAATTCCAAAAAGCACTGATGTTTAGAGCCCAGTGAGGACAAGTGATAATTTGACCTCAGAGCTCACGGTATCATACTTACTTGGGTAAACCTTTAATACAAGCAGCCAAATCCTTGGTCATGAAGCCAGCCTCGATGGTCTCAATACAGACTTCCTCCAAAGCCTTTGCAAAAAAGCCAAGCTCCTTATTGTTATCAAGCTTAGCTCTATGGGCTAACCCTCTGGTCCATGCAAAAATGGAGGCTGAAAGAGAAAAAAACACACTTCAGTCATACTGACTAGAGATATTCCCAAATGTTTCACAGTTCCCAAAATTAGAATAGCTTTTTTTATTTAGGTGACTGACTTCATTAGATGCTATCCACATGCACTCTAAATTTTAGGAGAGTTGGAAATATTTTACCAAATAAAAACTTTTCCCCTTGTCTATATTAGTTTTTCCTCCTCCTTACAGGCTGCAATCTCTTTTTAATGTGCTGTCCTTGAAATCTGGTTAGAAGGATCTATCCGTGTGCCTTTAGATTCTCAGCCATATGTGACATTTCACTATACCAGAGGAAAAGGAAAATGCTTGTTGAAAACATTCTCCTCTGTAATATGTATTCTCTTGCCAAGTGGAAAAGCATATATTATGAATATTTTAAGAAACATGTTAAAACAGTTCTTAAGAGTAAAACAAAGCAGCTATTTGGTGATGATTTTACACTCAAAGAATCAGGTGGCCAAAGGAACATATCTGAGTCCCTTTGGAGATCGCTCTTTGGATGAAAATCAAAGCAACGGTAAACATTATCTTACCAATAGGATTGGTGGATGTCTCTTGTCCCTTCTGGTACATGCGGTAGTGGCGTGTTACAGTCCCATGGGCAGCCTCTGCTTCTACTGTCTTGCCATCTGGACAAATCAGCACGCTGGTCATCATGCCAAGAGAGCCATAACCTATAAGTGGCAGAACGTGAGTATTGGCTTCAATTGCATGAAGAGCACTGGGTCTCTCAGAGATGAGAACAAATGACTTAATCTTCACAGGTCTTGGTAAACAAAATAACCATGAGCACATGCAGTTATCGATAATCCTCCTGCCATTCAGAAAGCAGGCCTTAATCCATATTCAGAGCCAGAGAGTCTGGAAAGGCCGCATTTTCCCCTCCTTCATAGATGTGAGAGTCACTCTCTCCAGGCCGGAGGGTTCAGGGTGCGACTGCCTGCATCCACCCTAGTTCTGTGACTTCCTAGCTACTGTGACTCAGTTTTCTCACCTATAAAATGGGAATAATAAAAACATCTACTTAATTGGGTTGTTGTATTAGATCAATACACATATATTCATGAATAAATATGTGAAGTATATTCATATTTCTTTGAATAGTATTTGCCACAGAACAAAGTTCAATATATTACTACTGCTCTTATGTACAGATGCTTTACTGTTTTGGAAAAATAAAAATGAATGAGTTGTCTCTTGCCATCAAGCTGCTCTCTAGGACTCTAAGAAAAGGCAGGTTGGAGACAGGATGGGATGGATCCAAGAACGCCTCACTTGCCCTTGCTCTCTGTAACGCCCCCACCAAACCAATTCTTTTCTTTGGTTTCCTATTCAGAGAACCCTAATACAACTTTTAAGTCCATACAATTGACTTTTCTTTTATTCACTCTTTTACAACTGAAATCAAAGAACCCTTTTCTTCATTTTTGCTACCTCCCAATAGTACCTGTGGAGTTCATGCAAATTTATAACAGGCTACTACTTTTTTGGTCTGAGAGTAAATAAATAAACATTTTAAACTCATCTTTGAGTACAGTTAGAAATTTCTGTGTGGGGTTAGTAGCTCCTTTCACAGTATTGTGTCGGTCTGAGGCTTTAGCAAACTCAAGATAGTTACTGACTAGAGGAGTGTGGACTGTCTCCATGGTGACTTTGTCTATCTGTTAATGTTAGGAGACACCCGGTGGTACCACTGTCAAAATAGAAGACATAAATGAAATGTTTGGTGTTCATGCTGCTACAAAGGAAAAATCTAAGGACAGCTCTGCTGCCTTTTAATCTGTTTAAGCTGCCTTAAGGTCATATTTATCAACTGGCACTGTCCAGACAACCTTGGTTCCAGGTATCTTATCAGTGTCTTATTGGATCCTACACTACAGAACTCCTATCTTGAAGTTACCACCATAACTCGACATTTACATTAGAAATAACTCATCAAATACTCTCTTCTTGTTGCCAAGAGGACATTTAGAAACAATGGAATGATTTGGGTCCATTTCCAAGGGCTCTGATTACAAGGACTTTCCCTAATCCACCATGGAGCCATCACAAAGCAACACTCCTACCTCTACTGCATTCACTGTGAGGATTTATAGACACAGGAAGAAGGTTAAACCAGTTGTGTAACTTATTTATGACATGGAAGGGTTAATCAACTGATTTTGAAGCTGATAGGAGATGCTTAACTTTCCGTAAAAGAAAGAAAAAGGACTTTCTGGGGGAAAGCAAACATAATTAAAGTTAACACAAACATTCATTACGGGAATTTCAAGTTGACATAGCTGCCATGGGTAACTGGAATTGAAGGACAATTTGGTGCTGAGGAAATCAGAGAAAGAAGAGTTCTGTTGACACAAAGCCCCTGGTTTTTGATTCTGTGAACAGCCCTGGGCTTTTATGTTCAATTCCCTTGTGCTTAAAGGTAAGCCGTGAACATATGTGTTTTATATAGCCCAGAACAGCCTTCAGTGATGGCAGAAAGGCATGAGTAGACTGTGTTGCCAGATGAATGAGCTCTAACAGAGAACCCTGTTGGCCCCTCACTTTACCCCTTCCTTGCCCGAGTGACCTCGTTTTTCACATTCTCAGCACAGGGAAAATAAAGGCAGGGAAAGGGAATGATTTTCAGATCAGGCAGTTGGGCTACTGCTGGAGGTATTGAAACTTCAAGTGGGAAAAAAGGTTGAGAGATAAGCTATGTTAACATAGCTAAGGCTGGAGCCAAGAGTCTCAACCTGCTGACTTGAGTATAGTCACTTTACCAGTCTGAGCTTAATCTCCCCATCTGTCAGCTAAGAAGATGGACCAGAATGCCTTGCAGCACTAACATTTCATGATTCTACAAACAAAAGGCTACAGAATCCCCCTCTCTAAACCAGAGAACTACTGTGGCATGACCAACCCGCCACAGGCCAGGCTCCACCTCTACTAGGTCCTCCAGCGCTTACCTTGGGCCACGGAGTCTGACTGCACATCACCATCATAGTTTTTGCAGGCCCAAATAAAACCTCCCTCTGATTTCATAGCTTGGGCCACCATGTCATCGATGAGCCTATGCTCATACCAGATCTTCTGGGCTTCAAATTGGGATTTGTACTGTCTAAGAACCGAGAGAGAAAAGAATGATAAAAAGGAAGACATTGGTTTTCTAACGGGGGCTGGAGGAGTGAGGCTGGATGCAGCACTTTTTAGCAGAAGCAGCACAAACTTGAGAATCTGACAGACATGGCCTCAAAACCCTGCCCAATCATTTTCTAGCTGTGAAGCCCCAATTTCCCCCATCTAAAGGGTGATTTCACCCACTCTGGAAAGATGCGAGAATTAAGTAAGATAGTAGTATCCTGAGTAACACTTTTATAATTTTCAATATGCTAATGATCAGATTCCTGAGATTCACCTTACTTTAAGCATGTATTAAGGGGGAAAAAAGACTGTTCTACTGCTTAATATCAGTTAGGAAACTAGGATAGCTCCTGGGCTTGGTATAGATGGGCAGTGGGAAGAGGAATTAAAACACCTCATGAAAGATATCCAAAATGTGTGTCCTGGACAGAACACTTGCACCTCAAAAGGGAGTTATGCCATCTTAAAATTTAACACATGCTCACATATTGCTGAATCTAAAGTTGTTATAAATATAGACTTCAGTTCAAGTGACTACACCAAAGCAGACTTTTAAATGATAACAACAGGCTTCAGAAAGAATAGAAATAGGCCCAACTAAGAAACTCAAACACTTGAAAAATTAGAACTTTCTATCACTAACAGGGTACCTTTATTCAAACATTAGACAATCTGTCTCCGAAAAAAATAAATGTGGTACTCTTATTTGAGAACACATTTACTTTCGAAAAGCAATTTAGAGTGATTGTTTCACTTCTGTTAAAAAAAGTTTTGCCCTTGTCTTTAAGGGAAAATGATGGCTTTCATTCAATTTGTCCTAGAATCAAAGGGATAAAGATAAAAATTCTAACTATGAATGCCAACTTACTAGAGAAAAAAGAAAAAGGAAAAAAGGAATTGTAGTTACTTGTCATATATCTTCTGAAAGATGTCTTTAAAACGTCCATCATATTTCTTCAGAATAGTGTTCTTGGTGCTCAGATATAAAGGCCAACTCTTAGACAGAGCCATCTGGAAAGAACTGTGTGCAAATTCTTCGATTGACTTATCTTGATTGTACATCCCCATGGCAACACCACCACCCTCTGTGGTTGGGGACGGGTGGGACGACACAGATGAGAGAAAAAAGGAGAAAAGTAAATGGAGAATAGTTGTAACAAGTCTAAAGACATCCGATATCAAAACACTCAATTCCCAGCTCCCCTGTCTGAGCCCTGTGCTTCAAAAAGTCTCAGCCAGGCTTCCAACTTGAATATTCCATGAGTTCCTGAGGCAGAGTCAGTTCTAAATGAGGACATTCTAACTTGTTCTGAAAGGGCAATAGAATGAGAAAAACATGAAGATACTGAAATCCCAAAAACTACTGATATGAACCAGAAATATGCTCAAGAAAGGGTGAATAATTTTGAAACTGTCTTTTCATACTTTTAAAATTTCAAACATGTATTTTAAAATTTTAAGTGTGCACTCAATCCTCAGCTAGAGGATGAAAATTCTCGTAAGTCCCCAGAGGATACTGAAAGTTCATACTGTCATTGGTAGAAATCATGATGCTACATGTAATCATTGGTGTCTCACTACTCTTATTAGTTGAACTCCCTTAATATTGAAAGATAGAATTTAAATCCATGCCAGTGTCCAGGGTCAACTTGAGCTCAGAATGTGAAAGGCGCCGAAACAAGCGGTATTAGGGTCCATTAAAATCATATTATTTAGAGGAGGCAAGGAAAACACAAGCTAGGTAACTTTTGAGTTTTTGTTTGTGTGAGTGCTTTCAAAAACTTTGATAGTGAAGAAAGAGGGTCCTCTATTTCGTCAACAACTTTTGGGTGGAATTTTCCATAACGGACCTTTGAAGCAGCAAGACCGTGGGCAAGGAAAAAAAAAAAATGTTCCACTTCCACAGAATAAAGAGACAGGCAAGAAGAAAATTTCAGTAAATATATAACACAACCATTTTCAAGTACAAACTCTATCAGAGCAAAGGTAGATTACATGATAGGGGATTTTGAAACTTTTAATGTTCAATTTATATATAATTCATGCACAACAGATTCCTGCCAACATTCCTTTCGTGTTTTAAGAGAAATGCCTAATTGTCTACTTGTTTTTGCTTGTATGCATTTCCAATTAAAAGGCTAATCCATTTTTTGCCTTTATCCATGCCACATGGAAGCCAATTCTTTTTTATGTTACATTTTGGGTTCTGTAGAAATATTGTAAATTCAGGTTGTACTCTTGGGCAGCCACACAACTAACTTTAAACAACCAGAAATAATGTTGTCTAAATGATCTGTAAATAAATGATCATGATAAATTTTAATTACATACCTTCAAAGTTATGAACCAGGTACGTCTTTTTTTGGGATCCATCGCTTGGTGTGTAGGTTATCTCTACTTTTCCAGGACCAGGAACAACAAAATCAGTTGCTCTGTACTATGTGGAGGAGAAGGGAGAGGAAGGTATAAAGGAAAAAAAAATTGTTCTAACACAAATTATAAGGAAAGAAAATAAATCATAGAATAGAGTTGGAAGACACCTAGACAAACAGGGCAGTATAGCTCAACCTTCTTTTATTTTGAAGATGGGGACGAAAAGGTCCAGAGAGTCCCCGAAGCTAGTTACTGATAATGCACATTAAATATCAGTTTTTATTGGGTGCCTACCAAACACAGGGCAGTTTTCTGAGCAGTGATATGGAGAAGAGAGAGAATTAACAAAGTATTTTCCCTTATGAAGCTTCCGACCTAACAAAGACATGCTTTCAGAGTCAAAGAACCAGAAGGTGCCAGCTATACCTATTTGTTAGTTTGCGTAGAATACTAATGACAGCTCGTAAAGAGCTGTCAGATAGTAGAGATTCAATATCTATTCTATGCAGAATACTTCTGACATATAAAATCCTTTACTATGGGTGGTAATTTATTCCCATTTCTCAACATGGAGAAACCAAAACACCAAAGTACCATTAATGCTTTGTACAGGCCTATGCACATTTAAATAATCAGGACTCAACCTGAGGTTTGGAATTTTCAGTCTGGACTTTAATAAATAGAATGACCATTCTTCCAAGTGACTGATACCAATAAAAAAGGAAAAAGGACAAAAATGATACCACTGAACTCATAAGAACTCAGAGTGGTGTTCCTAGGATTAGCGAGTCTGTAGCACTCCCACCTACATCTCTTCTTCTGGGCTTCTGGGAGGCATCTGTGAAGGCCAGGAAGAAGGGACAGTACGAGCTACAGGATAGAACAAAGGGAGACTGTCCCTCAAGGACTGACTCAGCAACCTTGTCCTTGGAACACAGGGTGGTCTGCCCTGGCAAGAGTGTTTTTAAGGACAGCCACATCAAAGCCTCTGGATTTCAGAATTAGGGATCCTTGTTTTTAAGGCTCTTTTAAGACATACGATGCCTTGTATGAAAGTCTGAAACCTCAGTCTCAACATGGAATTTTAATTTTGTTTAGTTGTCAGCTTTTCTGTTTAATTTGGCAACTGGCCTACTTGTACATAAGTACAGAAACTATACTTTCTTTTCTAAGCAGGAAAGAAATGTTAAAAGACTGCTTTCAACAACTGAGTCGGTTTTTCCTTTTATGTATGAAATGACGTTTAATATAATCTTTGGTGTTTTTCAACCCTGTCTACATATTAGAATCACCTGGGCAGCTTTGAATGCTTGAATCCCATGGAATTCAGATTCACTGGTGTAGGGTGGGTCTTAAGCATTGGAATTAATACAAAACAACAGAAATTATTTTAAAAAGCGAAATAAAACAAACACCAAAAAAACCTTCAAAAGGATCCTTTCATAGCCAGAGCCAGAGTTGAGAACTGCTCTGGTTGAATCACAGGAAATTATCTATACAAAAATGTCCATATCACATGGTTTAACACCTAATTAAAAGATAAAGGCAGAAAAAACATGTCTGAAAAAAATCATTCGTGTTGAGATGGGTGCCTATCTCTAAGTTTTTCTTTATGTATTTCTACCTAAACATGTGTAAACATACAGACATACATATATACCCTTCTCAGTTTTGTGCTTTGTTTAACGGGAGTAGACGCTAAAAGAATAAAACACATATAAATCAGAACTTTTGGGTATCCAAAGGCCATGAAAGAAGAATGGAAAATCAAATTATGCTAACGTGACTTACTTGATCCCCATAAGCGTGACGACCTATGATGATGGGTTTTACCCATCCACTCACAAGCCGGGGGATATTTTTGCAGATAATAGCTTCCCTGAAGACAGTGCCACCCAGAATATTTCGAATGGTGCCATTTGGTGACTTCCACATTTGTTTCAGCTTGAACTCCTCAACCCTCTTCTCATCGGGGGTGATGGTAGCACACTTGACACCAACATTGTACTTCTTTATAGCTTCTGCAGCATCCTTGGTGACCTGGTCATTGGTGGCATCACGATTCTCTATGCCTAAATCATAGCTGAGAGGGAAAACTCATAAGTGGGACTTTCCATGCAAACTGATAGGTGGTTGAGGGTGCTTCTGTTCTATCTCTGTATGGTGCTGGCATGCAGAGCTGGCCCTGCAGGGAATGAAGGCTCTAAATACACCTAAATCTGACAAGTTTCAACATTAGTGCACCCCGGAAGATGGCTGCCAACTAAAATAAGCACTGAGAGGCTGGACCTCTGGGCCATAGCTCCTTGTGCTGCAGCAGGAAGCTGTCTAGAAGGAAACTGAATGGATACCAATGCATTCTGCAACTTTGCCCGCTTTCATCATATAGAGGTGATAATAGCACTGGAGCAACCAATCCTTTTTCAGACTTCCTTCCATACGATTAGCATAAAAATGCAAGCCTAAGCACAACCGTATTTTTTTCCTTAGTAAATACTGGGATCTAAAAATAAAGGGCTCAGAGGATTTAAAAAATTATTTTTGTATTTTTGAATTAAAGTAGTAGAAGTTATCAATGTGACAGTCAGTGGCAAAAATGCTAATGACACTTTCATTAATGCCTGTTACTCATATGATGAACCTTTCCCAAATTTGTGAGTAAGTTCTCTGGTCTGGAAACAAACCTGCAGTTTACTGAATAAATTATGGAATCAAGCAAAGGTTTTACATGCTCCAGAGTAATAGCTTAATACACACCAACACCCAGACTGCAAGTTATTCAGAGCTGAAAAGAATATTGGTTATTCACGGAGCACAGACAATGATTATAAAGCTTTACCTGAAGTACAAAATAGTTTGTTGAAAATTGGAAAAACAAAACAGAAATGTGACAATTTATTTTGTTTTCTAAATTTTTAAAAAGGTTTTTCAGCTTTTTCAACTTTCAAAACTTGCTGGACCATGAAGCCTCTGGATTTCTCATTTTAGAACTTTCCTTACATATTCCAACTCATGATGCAAAGGTAAAGGTAGCAATCTCGATGTATTTCCAAATGAAAAGAATTCCAGACTGCCTTCACCTTAGGTAATTTACCTGACTATAAGAAATGCTGAAAATCTATAAAGTCTACTCCTTTCTTAAAAAAGGAATGTGGTCAGCAGTTTTCAGAGTCACAGGAACTATTTTTCATCAGAAGAATCTATTAGCAAATTAGCGAATTTTTTGCTTCTCTTCTTCACATTTCTAAGAGAAAAGAATGAATAAATAGCCTGGACCTTGGTCCAGCCTGCAGAAAACTAAACAAACAAATTGCTCCACTCGCCTCAAAAGGAACCAGTCATGTAATGATTTTAGAACAATTTAAAACTTGTTTGAGTTTCCAAAAATTCTTTGGTCTGTAGCCATTAACTCTTTTCTTTCTAGGCCTAAGGGCTGTCCTTTAAAACTCCTCATGTTCTAGGCTAAAGAGGCTCAAAGCATCTTTGCAGCAATTCTACTGGCAAGAATTCTGTAAATGTACCTGTTGCCATGTAAAGTTGAAACAGGAGAGTCCTTATAAAATGCTTCTTTAACCCACTTGATGTTTCCTATGCTTCATTTCCTAGTTCCTTCTCATGGTTGCAATATAGACATTATCAACAGCTTAGGCTTAGAATAACTTAAAAGAGTATCTAATGACACCACGTAAATTAAATGTCTATACCCAAGCAAATATAACAGGTCCTCAGGACAGAGTCTGATGAAGAATTCTGGGTCAAGATAAACACTTAGAGTTGCCAGTAGTTTGGCTAGAATATATTCAAAACTTTACCATGTCAGCCTTCAGCCACTTCACCCTTGTAAAAATTCTGTCTCTACCTAGTTCAAATGTTCAAAAAGCATGAGCAAGTTTACGAAAAACACAGGGAAAAAAATGAGAGAATTCCACAGAGATTTCCATATTTGTCTCTATACATTTAAATACAGGGCACAAATGAACTTCTTCTGAAAGATGAGGGTTGTATAAAATAACTCCAAAGGTTCTTTCTATGCTAAAATTGTATGAAAAAGGCAAAAGGCAAGCAATAAAAGGAAGAAAGGTCCATTTAAGTAGAGGGATAAAAAATAGGGCTTGAAAGGACAAAATTGTGTCAACTACATTTACTTTAATAGAGGATGTACCTGTTTAATAGAGGATGTACCTCTATTATTTTCCCTTCCACAGATAATACCTTGTGCTAATCTTGGCCACTAACTTCTTACTAATAAAACTTTCACAGGAAACAGGTTTGGCGATACCTGAGAACCATTTTGCTTCCATCATACTTCTTGCCTTCTGAACAATAAGTCCAGCTTTTCTAGCCTTGTTAAAATTAAATTAGAAGATGCATTTGCATGTATTTAGGCACTCTATCCCAAGAGTTTTATTCACAAGGTATAGCTGTATCTATGTATAAAAAAGCTAGTCATATCCTGAAATCACTTGGATTATACTTTCTGAGTTTGTTATGAGGTGTAGTTGTGTGCCACATATACAACAGGGGTCCTATAAGATTATAATGGAGCTGAAAAACTCCTATCACCTAATGACTGCTAAGCTGTTGTAGTGCTACCCATTATACAAATACTACCATTGTGTTATAACTGCCTGTGATATTCAGTACAGGTTTGTAGCCTAGGAGCTGTAGGGGAACAGAATTTGTCACCCAAAATATGTCTCTTTGGCATAAGGATTATTTTAGGCTGGTTAATTTTAAGAAATGGCAGATGCGGAAAAGCTCTGTAAACCAAGTAGCAGTTACCTATTGTAAAAGACATTTACCTATTGTAAAAGACATTTGTGAGGAAAACCTCAATTTGTAAGGGTTTCTTCCCGACCCCCCACCAGAAAGAGGGGAATAACCTTATCTCTAGAAATTCTAACATGCAGAAAAACATGATTTAAATCTGCATAACCACCTTACATCTGGTTACTTTGGTTAATGCTTTTCCTGGTATCTGCCATCGCTGACCTCTCCCACTCCCAAGATCCTGTCTTCAACAAAATATTTAAGGTAACGGCTTCAGCCATTTTGGGGAGTCACTCAGTTTTCCTGGGTCACTCTCATGTATACAGGAGATATATATATTTTTAAACTTTTTTTTTTTCCTCCTGTTAGTCCTTTTATTACAGGGATGTCTCAGCTGAGAACCCAGAAGGGTAGGGGAAAAATTATTTTTCTTCCTCTATAGAGCGAGAGGCTATATACCATAATCTAGGTATATAGTAAGCTATACCATTCAGGATTGTGTAGGTACACTCTGTGATGTTTGCACAATGGCAAAAATCACTTAATTACACACTTCTCAGAATGTATCCCTGTTGTTAAGCTGCACATGACTATAATTCATTTACCTGTGCAGGTCCAATTCCACATATGGAAAAATGAGTTTTTCTTTAATCAACTCCCAAATGATTCGTGTCATTTCATCTCCTTGCATCTCTACCACAGAACCACCACGGATTTTTTGAGACATTTTGACTGCAATAAACCTTTAGAAATAAAAAAAGAGATAAGATATCTATCATTTACTTCATTAGTATAAAAACAAAATACGATTTGGTGACTACTAAAAGAGCAATTCATAATAGCATGACTGCATAAAAAGCTAACAATGATATTTATCATTAGAAATGAACATATTCTCTCTATAAAGCATTGTGTTACATGCTTCATGTGTGGTTTTAGTCAGCCCTCTCTCATAACAACCCTGAAAAATGAAAATTATTTTCCTATTTAACTTCCTATGAGAGAGGAAAGGAGGAATCTGAAAAAATACAAAGAAAAGGGCCTGCAGAAATGACCGACTCAGCCAGTCAAAACTGCTCTCTCCCTCATTCTGCCCAGTGCTCTCCAGCTAACATGTTTCCCCATAGCTACCTCCCCTCACTTCAAGGACTCCCCAGCTGACATCTGTTGATTCATAGCTTGCCAACCAAATAATGTTCTTCCTTATCTCTGTAGCTATGTAGGAATAACATGATTGTGTAAAACTACTTGTTATATTACAATTAGAGCTCAGCCTTTGGATAGGAATCCGCTGAGCAGGTGCCGGCATCAATAAGTGCTGCTCCCTGCTTATAGCCTAGGTGTCCCGTCTCTCTCTGTTCAAGAATCCTATAATGGTGCTGATAATGCCAAGGTCACGGGTTCTACAAACAAACGACCTGTAAGACCAGTGGTCTGGAAATTCAGCCCCCCACCTGAAGCTCCCCCTCCCCAACCTGTGTAAGGAGGCACATGTGAAACCTCAGACAAAGGAACCACGTACCCCTTGCATGGACACTGCAGAAGTATATAAACTGTAATAAATCTAACTAGAGTGAGCTCTTGCATGGAGTTGTTACCCCACGCGCTCTGCCGGCCTAATAAATTCTCCTTCCTTTAACAAAGTTGTCTGAGTGTCTGAATTCCTCCGTTGGGTGTCACTTCCTGCAACACCCAAGGCCACCTGGCTAGAGGGCTAGAGTGTGGGGAGCCTGACCCTGTAACATGCCCTTAATAATGTAATCATTAGTTTTGCCTGTTAGTTTGTCTTATAAAATAAGATTATTTCCACAATATCATGCATATTTGAACACTTCTACCCAACTCCTCAGTTTACTGGGCCCTCAAGATGAGCAGAATGATGAGTGCTAATATCTCCCCTCTTTTAAGAGGCCGTTTTGGTTACAATAACTACCCTTGAGGATATTGTGCAAGTTCTTACAACCTGTTTAAAGAACTTAAAGTCTAAAAGTGAAAGATGAATTCCTGGTGGAACTATGATTTCCAGAGACAATAATGGATAGAGGGGATGCTGAGCTAAACACAAAAGTGATTTCTTAATGAGAGAAATCTGTATATAGAAGGGCCACTGCTCAGGATCCAAGCAAGTCTCAGTCCTCTTCCTTGGTATCCCAGCTCCTGCGCTGTTCTGGCTGTTCAATGGCAAAAAGATAAGCTGCTAGTGCGTAGCATAGGGACGCAGAACTGTTCCAAGAAGAGATGTCATTTTGAGGAAGGCAGTGTGGGGGTAGCAAATACAAATCCATCTGATTCCCAGCAAGGGCGGGGGTGCACCCTTGGGAAGAAGCAAAACTAGGAGGCTTAAAGAAAGTTCGTGTCCTATGCTTGTCCCCTGATAGGCAGAGGAAGCCAAGGCTTTCTTTCATGATGCTCTAATGGAAACACAACTTTTCCCCCAGCAACACAACTGCGAATTGCTTTTATCCCCTTAAGTTAAAGCCAAGGACAGGAAAAATCAGAACTGACCTAGTTAAAGTAATTTGGCCTTCAAATAACAAATGTAACAGAGCAGTAGACTGTAAGCCTCAGTTCTTTGTGAAGTCAGGATATATTTCTTATCCCAGGCTCATTTTCACTTCCCAAATTTGCAATTCTATAATCTTGTTTATTTAGGAGGTTCTCAAGGTCATTACTGAGGAACCATCTAGAACTCAGCTAGAATAAAAGAAAGGAACTGGTGTGGATGAGTCAATTACTTCCTGTTTGTAATTTCAAGTATAATTCATGGTACAGTTTAAAGTATATAATCAGTCATGCTGATCCCATTGTCACATCTGTCCTTGTACTTAAAACAAAACAAAATTTTAAAAAGGCAGCTCATTTATCTTGGTCTTAATACTACATTTCCATTTCCTATATAGTATTACGTAAGAGTTATGGCTTGGTTATTTTTCCCTGATGGCAAACACAATTAATAGAAGGTCATATCATACTTGAAATTTCAATATTGAGAGAGTATTTTTTAGTTAACTATTTCCTTCTCAGTTGAAGTAAATGTTTTGTGTAGTAATCTTTTTTATATCTCATAATGCATAACTGAAACATTTCAGTTTTCCCTCACATTACTTAGCTAGAAATTTACCACTCTTTAAACAATGAAAGCTTTATTGTAGATTCTGGCTTACTACAATGAAGGACATTATTTTATTTCTTTTAGATTTGAATTTCATGGGATGGGCTTTAGGTCCCATTGGATTCACTTCTTTACGCTTGCTCTCCCCGACCCCTCCCTCCCGATTTTCTATCTCCACCTAAACCCCAACTTCAGAAGGAAGGACTTTTCCAACAGGCCACTTCATTTAGTCTGAAAGCAGATGAATTCCTGACACACTTGTGCATTTCTAGAAAATAAACCTGGACTAATACAAAGTAGTTTAAGAAAAAAGAGCTGCTCATCCTGTTTAATATTATTTTCATCAACTCCAAATTTTTAGCCATTTTTTAACAGCTACTTTCATGAACTATGATAATTTCTGGGCAAAAACTGCCTCTTGCAGAGAAGACACTGAACTGAGAGAAACAAGCAAGTAGTTGCAATTTATTGTTGGAAATATTTCTGACTCACTCCCTTGCAGTGCTTCCGCCGAACTCTAAGATTTCCTAGACCAATTAAACGCAGTACTGTCAAATCAAAGAAAATACAGAAAGGGAGAAACTGCCAATTCTTACCTTTAGAGTCAACTTCTAATCAATTCCTCTTAATCTTGCACTCAGCTGAGTGCAGTTTATCTCCTAAAAAAACAACAACAAGGATTAGAAAGACAACAAACCTCTCCCTCAGGATTGAGACAGCCCGTTTATCTGGTTTAAAATATAGTGCAGAGTGTACCCAAAGGGCGAAGGGCAGTTTTAGGTCCACAGGCATCTTCTGACTAAAGGTTACAGGGCACCGGTAACGCACTGGAGGTGCGTCGGTGGGCGCGAGCCGGGTTCGTCATGCGTTAGCTGGTCTTGGGATTTGCACGTCCTTAGATGACGCTGTGACCAGCAGGCTCTTGGCCTGTATACGTCCTTGTGGCTGCAACTGCAGCTGGCTCGGTTCCTTCTTGCTGGTCTCCACGCCTTCCCCTTCCCTCTCCGGCGCCGTACCTTTAAACCCCAGGGACCAGGAGTCGGCTAGAGAACGCCTCCCCCATTATTCGAGAGCCAGGCGGCGGCAGCGTTGTCTCCTGCACCCCCTAACTCGGTCCTGACTGCAACCGGGTGGTCTACTAAACACCCCTCAGACGGAGCTGGAGCCCCACCCCCTTCCCGCCCCCTAGGCTGACGCATCCACTCTGCACCCTGAGTTCGCAGCACACGCCCAAGTCCCCGGCTTCCACTTTTCTTTGCAGTCAGCTCCCCATGGCCGCACGTTTTCTTGCCTCTAAACCCAAGACTTAAGTCTTCCAAGCGCTCTTGCAACTTCCCACCGCTCGATTTTTCTTTCTGTGTGCAGACCTGGGTTTCCATTTGTCACTGTATGCAACTTTCTACCGCCCACTTTCACCCTCCCGTGACCAAGAGCAAGCTTTCTACACACCCAGGCATTAGCACTCTCTTCCTCCCCATTACCCTATCCCACGTGCAATATCTGGTTTTCCCCCTTCCTTGCGACCAGAACTCCCCTGTAAGTTCCTCCCTCCACACCCAAAATATGAGCTTTCTTCCTTTTTCCTATTCCGGCCACTGGTAGACTCAGAGCCTCCTCCGAAGTCAAGGGCCGGGGCCGCCCTCACAGCCTGCGGTTACCTGCAGAGGAAGGTACGCTGGCGACGCGCTGGGGGTCGCCACAGCCACACACGCTTAAACTCAAAAGCGCGCAAACTGACAATCTCAGCGGGGCCCTAGCAGTCCAACACCTCCTCCGCAAAAACGCATTGACCCACACTCGCAGGGCAGGGTTTTCCTTTTCCCGGCTTTTGTCCGCTCGCGGCCCGGCCCCCTCAGCCCACCTCCTGGAGCCCCGCCCCCACGACGCGGCCAATCACCGCGCGCCGACCCTTCTGAGGTGGGCGGGGAAAAGGATCAACCAGCGTGTTTCAGAACCTATCCGGGAAATGCACCGTCCAGCTTTTCTGCGCTCTGGGCTGGGAAAGGGGCGGCAGCGCCCCCTCAACTCCGCTACGGCTTTCCGTGGTGGAAGGACGCGGATGCCACCTGCAGGCTGGGGAGCATGGCGCGCTGGGGCTCGTATTTCGAGACCCAAAGGCACCCCGGGCTTTGTAACAAGCTAGGGCCAAGTGGAGTGAGTTTCCAGGTCCGCAGTAAAGGCAAATGGGGAAACAAAGCGCCTGAACCGGTCTCCTTCTAGTCGCTCCCAGATAGTTTGGAACCACCTTTTGAAGAAGGAAGAGTGTTCCAAGAGACTAGCTTCAGGGTCGCTTTTGGGGGCTTCACCCAGCTGGAATACCAAGGATTGAACAGTTACATAAGCAGGCATGCCATAGTAAATAATTTCCACCATCACCAATGATTAGGTCTTTAGAGTCTGTACCTATATAGTAGTAACCCCTTACAAGCAATTTTGCTTTCTGTGGTTTCAGTTACCTGTGGTCAACCGTAGTCCAAAAACATTGTAAGGAAAAGTCCGGAAAAACACAGTTCATAAGCTTTAAATTGTGCACTATTCTGAACAGCGTGATGAAATTACCAGAGGTCTTGCTCTGTCCCAACTGTTTTATGATTCATCTCTTTCTCCAGCATATACATGCTGTATTCTAATAGCTACCCACCCCTTAGTCACTTAGGAGCTTGCCAGCTTAGTTATCAGATCAATTATCTGATATTGCAGCATCCTGGTGCTTGTGTTCAAATAAGCCATTTTACTTAAGTAAAATACTTAATAATGGCCCCAAAGTTATTGACATAACTTTTGTTACAGTATATTGTTATAATTGTTATATTTGATTGTTATTAATCTCTTACTGTGTCTAATTTATTAATTAAACTTTATCATAAATAGGTATGAATAAGGAAAAACAGTTATGGTATTATCTATGCTTTCAGACATCTAGTGGGGGGTCTTGAAAAAGGCCTCTTCCCCTCATAAGCGGGGACTACTACAATTCTAATTACATTTACATACTATGAATAAACCCAATCGGCATTGCATTAAAAGATAAAAATAATGAGGAGAATATTATCTGGGTTCCAGAGAAACTGGACTAAACGTGAGAAGCCTGAGAAAACAACGGATTAAAAAAGTTCTGTCCCCTGCAGGGAGTTATTTTTTGTGTTTTCCTTAATCTTGAAAACATGGGGCGGGGAGGAGGACTAGTTTAGACAGTGATTTGTAGGATTATAGCATGCTTATATATTGCTGCCCAGGATTCAATGTTCCCAAATTTATTTTTAAAAATTATCCCTAGCTTCGTGTTATTACAATTACTCTTTGAAGATGAACTGATATGAAGGGCACTGTGCAAGGTGCATCTTTGACACTAGAGGGCACTGGTATTTTTCCTAAGAGAAAAAGATAGCATTGGTCTTGCTGGTTTTTGAAGTAGATTAACAGAAAGTATCTGTTATCTCCATATATTCCTGTAGAAATGATTATACAGGTGTATTAATTTGTATTTCATGTCAAATTTGAGACTCAAAGTCACCCAAGATTGTACAATTACTCCATATTATTTTGCATTCATATTTTTTATTACTTTTTGCCCACTACTAAAAGAATTTACTTTCAGTCTTGTTCCAGAAAGGATTTAGGGCAGCCTTCCAGATACATACAATATAACACAATAAAAATATTGAATAGTGATGAGGAAAATGAAGAAAAGAGAGAATAAATATAGGAAATTATGCAGAACCAAAGTGAATTTATCCCAAAAATACTTGCCCTCAGCACTTGCAGCTGCAGAGTCTACCCGGAGATAACTCGCAGATTACTGTCCTAAACTTATCCCCAAAGTTTTACACGAAATATCTCATTTTTATTATTGTTTTAGCATCGCTCGAGTCATTGGAAACAAATGACATCATTCTATTTATAGCATTCTGTTTTTAGTAGTGGTATTTCCATTTACAAAATATAGTAATTCTCAATCGCTGAATATGTCGAATGCTAGAAAATGTAGCATTCCTATGTGTGATGTTAACGTTGTTTTCGACCAGTGGTTAGCTGAAGATTCATGAATCTAATCTATGTATAATCTCTGTTACATTAAGATTAGAGATTGGTTCTGTTTAGAAATAACTCCAAGAACAGTTCTTATGTTTTATTTTCACATTGAAAACTAGTCAGATTTGCTTCAGCCTCAAAGAGCGTGTTCATGTAAAATTAAATTAACGCTGGCAGTGAGCTGCACATTTTTTTTCCGAAGTGGGAAATGGGTTAATCACAAAATATTCCATCAGATTTTAAACACTGCTGGAGATGGGCTGACAATTTGGCTCTAAGCCAATGTGGGAAGAAAGGTAACATTTATGGGATTCTCAGCATCTAAAACAGTTTTTCCTAAGTCAATAATGTAGAAATTCCTCTTTCAATGAAAATATATTTTTGTAGATCCCTAGAATTGTCTTATAATATTACTATGTACATACCCATAAAACTAGGTAGGTGCTCCTTATGCTGATAGCTCTTATACAACTATAAAATAAAATATAGACAAAATGACTACAAAAAAAAACCTGTAAAATAATACATTACCATTAGCAACATTAATTAAATGTAACAAATGATGTTTGGTTGAAATTAAATTATTGCTTGAAATGTGAATAACCTCAGATTAAGGGGTGTACTACTATGTAGAGTAAGATGTAAAGTTCATCTCAACAAGAACTCTGTGTAATACTTAATAAAATTATGAGCCAGGTGGACAAAAAGGAACCCCCAAAAGAGAATGAGAAGAATTCCCTGGGGATAGTAGAAGGATTAGCAGAGCCTGATGTGAACAAACGAAGAGAAAGTTTCCAAAAAGGAGGGAGTACCACAGAGAAATTAGAATGATTCTGATAGAAGCCATACTATAGGAAATTGAAGTGTGAATGGGAGCTGGGTAAATTTGGAGATAAGAAAACTTTTTAAAGAAAGTTGTCTGTGAAGTAAAGAATGCTTTATAAAGTTTTAATAAACATAATTTTTGATGACTGCATAATTCATCCATCATTTGACTGTATTACTTTCATGTGGTTTGTGTCAGTTAGAAATTTGTTTCCTTTTTATTTATTTATTTTTTATTGTTTTAAATAACTGTGTCAAACATATTTAGATATACTTTATTTTATAATCAAGTCAGTTTCTTAGGCTAGATTGCTAGAATTGAAATTGTTGGATCAAGGACTGCAAACACTTTTAAAGTGATTATTAGATCCATTAAATCATTTTCTAGGAGGGATATGCCTATTTATGTTTTCACAGGAAGTGTAAGAGAGTGCCAGTTTCATTACTTCCTAGCCGAAACTGAATTCCCTGATTTTTAAAAACATCTTTGCTTTTCTTACTAAAGGGAACCAGGATTCCTTTTGGGAACTGAGGGATTCTAGGCTTGATGCAAGGGTAGTTCAAGTCGAGCCTGGACTATTTTATTAGGTCAGAAAGTAAGAAAGTGCTCAAATAAGTGATGGAGGCATGCGAAATTGATGAGGGGTCAGCTTGAAGGGGCTCTCACTGAGTAAATCAGGGACAACTTGACCATCAAAATTAGTTGTGGCAGGAATTAACTATAACATATTGTAAAAATAAGTTATGCATCTCTAATGATACTGTTAAAAGATAAATTAATTTTAATTTAACAACACTAATATAAAAAAAAGAAGGAAAAATCCTTATTTATTTTCAGCACAACTGCAATACATATAGAGGAATATAAGCATAGTACCATTATAATAATAATTGACTCAGCAAGAATCATAAATATGTGCTCTGAGGAAAGTTTTTGAGGAGATTTACACAAAATTCAATGAATTTATTAGGAATTGATTTTGATGTCTTGCATGAGGTGAGAATCTAAACTGATTTCTCCCCCCAAATGGTAGCCAGTTTTCCATCTTTTTTATACAGAAATTAAACTGTAAGCTAATATAGATATTACACATGGACTATGTCTTGTTCATAGTTTTATCCCTGATATCTACTTAACACATTGCTCATCAAATCAGTCACTCAAAAAATGTTTATCAAATGCCTGTTTTGTTTTACCATTGTTAAGTTAAACAATTGTTAAGTTAAACCAGTAAGCCATTAGACTGATGTGGTTCTAATACTCTAGCAGTCTATTTAAGCAAATAAAAACCTGAGCCTGTAATGCTTCAAGGTTATGAATGGAAAACCTAAGAACAAGTAATCACAAACAGCCACCTATGCTTTCCCAAATAAGGCATCTGCTTAAGCTATAGCCAATATATTATATATAGCCAAATAATTTCCTTGCTTTGCTTCTGGCTCTTCTCTATAAAAGTCTTTTCCCTAGTTCCTGACTGGGAGTTCTCCTAACCACTTTCAATTTGGAGCTACCCTATTCAAATGGATATTTGATCAAATAAACTCTTAAAATTTTTAATATGCCTCAGTTTATATTTTTATATCCACACCACATACGAAATTTCTATATACATTAGGGGCTTGACTGGGCTATATCCTGTTCATATGATCTCTGTATCTAATTTATATTTCATTGTAGGTTTATGAAATATTAATATTTGACAGTCTAATTACAAAGGAGGACTCTTTTTACTTTTTTTTTCTTTTTCTTTTTTTGAGCAGAGACTTGAGTATGTTTATGGGCTGAAGAGAAAAAGTCATTGGAAAAGGAGAGGTTGAGGATATGGTGCAATCCCCCAGGCGAGATAGGAGAAAGCAGATTGGGGGCTGGATGGATTGAGCTGGGGAAGACAAGGCCCCTTTCTCCCACAGTTGAGGGCGGAAGGTAGACCAGGGTACATGCAGATGCAAATAAATGTGGTGGTGGTAGTGGTTAGGTTGTTAGGGGTCACACCCAATAAATAACCTCGGCTTTTTCACTCAGGTAGATGAGATTCTCTGCTGAGAATGATAGTCAAGGTAGTGTGTGTGTGTGTGTGTGTGTGTGTGCACACGCAGGTGCGTGTGTGTAATAGCAGTAGTGAGAAATGGAAGAGGAAGCTGACCGCCAACTCCTAGGATAATTGCTGTGGGCCCCTCTGAGGGTAGTGACAGAGATTTGTACTAGTATCAGGCTTCGATGCTACTCTCTAGCAGCTGAGAAGGCAAACTAGGTAGAGATTTGTCAAAACTCTTGAGGAAAAGGGTGTGCAGAATTTAATTAAAATAGCACCCCACTTTCGGTTTAATTTCCTTCCCAACTGCCCCTGCCAAGCCTGTGATTGGGATTAGTGGGGCTTGGCATGTTTTCTTCAGCTAACAGTACAATGCTCATAACGAAAATTTTATGTTCATTGAAGTTCCTTTGAGCCAAACAGGACATAATAGGAAGCAAAATCTCAACAGATTGAGAAAATGCTCCAGAGAATGGCAGTTCACAGCTTATTTTATACATTAGAATAAAAGGAAATGTAAGGAGAGGTACATAAAATCCATTGGTGATAGACTAAGGGGGTGGAAGAAAGCCAAGGAGGATCTCTGGGATTGGATAAAAAGTAAAACAGAGAGACACATAAATCTTTTACATTGATGAGTACAGGATAGTTAATAATGACCATTTCCATCACATAGAGATGTAATTTGGGGTACAAGATAACAACGAGGGGTTCTGTGGTCTGTGCTCTGGCATATTTGCAGTTGCGCCTTGAGGGGTCTGGAAAAGAAGATTACTCTGACATGAAAGTATGTTATCTTAGAAGCAAAACACAATAGACAGGTTCATGTAAGGTAAAGATTGACCTTTCCAAGGGAAGCTACAGGCCTAGGACATGACTACCGCTATGACTTGCTTTTTTTTTATGTTCAGACCATCCTATGTGGTTACTTTTGGTCTCCGAATTTGTACTGTCCGCCATGCATGCCTCCCCTGAACTTGTCAGATTTAGTATGTGGCCCCTTTTTCGTCCACAGAGCTAATATCACTTCCTCTGGGTTAGACACTATTCCAAATGCTTTGCGAGCAAAGCTTTACTTAATCTTCAAAAAAATTATCTGTTAAATGGATACTACTATTAGCCTCATTTTACAGATAAGAGGCCTGGGGCCTAAAGAAGTTACTAATTTCTTAAGTTCACGTGATTAATTATTAGCAGAGTCACCCAAGTCTGACAAGTCTTCTGTCTGGGTAGAAGCCCTCTATATCACACGAATATCTGTAAGAACGAGGAGCGCAGTCACATATTCTGCGTGCTCACATCATCGAACACATACGGTAACCGCCAGCCAGCCTGCCCTCATCCGGTGACCTCGCACGCGTGATGCTCACGCGCGCAGCCGCTCTGGCTTCCTCTAGGAAGGCTGAGGAAGCCTAACCTGGGCGCAACTGTCGAGAACGACTCTATCTGGGCTGGACTCCCTCTGCCTGAGCGTCTGATCCGAGCGTCGCGCGCTTGGGGAGGAAAGGGCGGAGTCGGCGGCTGGCAAAGTTGCGGATTGGAGGGGAGGAGAAACTGAGGCCGGAGCCTTGCGGGGGAAGCGAGAAACCGCATCAACCATGTAAACCGCTCTGCTTCCTACCGCAACTGCCAGCGGCCCGTCTTCCCCGGCGCTTTCAGTGTCTGAACGGGGTGTAGCGGCGGCTGGGCTGGAAAGATCTGCAGGGCCCCGGCGGAAGGCGCAGGTAAGGGCGGGGGCCTGGCGCGCCGCCGGCTGGGGCTGAGTTGGGGAAGGAAGCCGGTTTGGGGAGCTCGGGAGCCGGAGAGGAGGGGAAGGCTGAAGTGAAGGCGAGAGCTGGGGCTCCCCAATCGTGGCTGGAGGCCGGGCTGCGACTGAGGCTCGGCAAGAAAGGGCAGAGAACCTGTGCCCGCAGTTAGCCGGGGAATCTTCTGATTCCCCGGTTGCCCTTTTGCCTGCGAGTGGGGAAGGGGCCCGGTAGGGCTGTTCTTCAAGGGGTTTCCTTGGAAACATTCGAAGTCCCCTCGCCCCTCTGTTTTTCTGTGCATCTAAGCCGATTTTGGAACTGTAGCCTAGTTGCTCCTTCCTCTGGTTGAGCTCTGAGTCTGTGTGTCTTAGGTGCATCTGTAGTCTGGGAAAAAAAGTTCATGAGCTGCAGACACGACGGCGTTAATGGGGTTTCAAATATGTATATGCCTCCTTAAAGGCTTGCTTCTGCTATTTGAGGCTATTCCATTTCTGCCTCTGTTGCAAAGTCTCTGAAGAGACTTGATGTCTCAATTAGTATTTTCCCTTTGCTTAGAATGTTCTCAACAAGAGGATGAGATTAGAATGTGATGGATATTTTTAAGGAATTGTCTTCGGTCTGATATAGGGATTATTATAAGACATTATTATCAGTATATACGAGATGCTAGAATTTTGTATAAAGCAAGTTATTTTTGTTTATCTGATGCATGTATTTGTTAAATTCTCATGTACTGATTCAGTGCATCCTCTTGTAAAATTGGTACGATATTGACAGTAGAGGCAGTCGCTTTGTATATTGCAGTTTTATTTCTGATGTGTTTGAATCTTATTTCTGATGCATTTGAATCTTGTTTTCTGCCACTCTAAAATTTCCACTCTACCAGGATTCTTAAAAAAATAGTCTTAGTTTTTCCTTCAGTTGGAGTTGGGGTTGTGACAAAAATTGGGCAGGTTAAAGCTCCTCTGTAGAGCAAAGCTACTTTCCTGTGTCCTCCCCATTTGGGGGCGGAGGGGGGGGAGGTAAAGTAATATCGATCACGTTGTGGTTTTCCTTTAGAGATTCTTTGGGCATGTCGATCAAAAATTGAACCAAAAAATCTTTGTTGATGGAAACTAAACATTTCTAGTATTCAGCTGTCCTATATTATTAGATATATTTTGAGTACTTTTTAAAAACCCTACTTAGAAATGACCTGATGTTTGGATTTTTTCATCAACTAAAATTTTGATATCGGTTGGTCGATCAGATTTATTTTCTAAATTTTAGTACCTGATTACCCTTCAGATTGGCTTAAGTTACAAGATAGCATGAAGTGGGTCTGCATATAATAGCCTTCAAATGAGAAGAGGCAAAGTATTACTGGTGGTACATTAGAGGTCTTTGGATGAGTAGGTTAATACTTATAATTATCGTTTAGGAAAGAGTCCTAGTTTTTATCACAGTTATTAAGCTGCCGTAGAGTAAGTGTTGTAAGGTAGTTTTCTCAGGATCCTGGTGTTATTATGTATTTTTAAGATTAACCCTATGTGATTGTATTTATGTTTCAGAGATTACATTTGTGTAGTACTTTTGTGGTAAATTTTATCTTCACATCTCCATAGCTTAATAAAAGTTTTGTATTTTAGAAGTAATGCTAAGATTCTTCAGGTAGATTGCTAACTCTGCTTCTGGTCTTCTGGTGTTTTTTTTTTTTCCCCCGTTCTTTTTTTTTATTCTTTTAATACAAACAAAGTCTGTTAGCTTTTTTTTTTGCTTACGGAAAGTAAAAGTTAACATCTTGACTGTAAATCCTTTCAAAAGTCTAAATATTTGACCCTTACTCAAACTTTTAGAAACGTTAACTCCGATGTAACCCTAGATGAGGTTATTGCATTGATTGCTACATACTGATTATTAATTCAAGAAGTTCCCTAGCCAATTGTTCATGGAAGTCAGAATTATTTTTTCTATTATTCTGAACTTCTAGTGTGAATCATCTACCCTGATCCTAAGGACTGCATAACTATCAAGATATTTAAGCTGATGATCTCCAGACCTGTTGGTGCTTCTGGTGTTAACTTGTGTCAAAGTAGAACGTAGGTTCATTTCCGAGGCCTGAAGGTTGTTACTGCCATCACATTATTCTTTCTCTCCAGTGCTCTTTTTCCTTTTTCATCTTTTGGAGTTTACATTTGCCGAGTCCTAGGCTTATTTCCTAACCCTTTGTGCTGGCCTATGGATTGTCATGACACTTCAGAAGGATTGTTTACTACCCTCCCTAATAGAAGATAATGTTGGAGACCTTCCTTCCATTTCTCCTTCCTCCTTTTCTCTCTCTACCCCTCTTCTTTCTCTGCTCCTATCTTCTCCTTCCTCCTTTCCTTTCCCTCTCCGTCCGTTCCAATAAGCATTTACTGCCAAAATTCTGTTCATCATTGGTTTCATTTCTGCTTGGTTTAATTAATTTATTAAGTAAATTATTAAACAGGCAATATCTTGAGTTGTTAGAATTCAGATAGCCTAGAATTGGAAATTTGTGAAGAGCTACAAAAGTAATTTTGCTCTAAAAGAGAATTCTGGGGTGAAACTTGGGATTTAGTTACATCTCTACCAATGACTAGTTATATGACCTTCAAGTAAGTTGTTTTAGGTTCAGGGTACATTGGTTGCCTCGAAGGTAAAATATAGTAATAAGGTCAGTTCTGTGTGCCTTCCAGGATTTTTGTAAAAATTAAATGAGATACATATGATTTTGAAAGTGAAAAGTGTTTTATAAGCATGCAGTGTCCTCTTTGTAAAGTGTAAATTATGTTACAAACTATAGAATTTTAACGACTAGAGTTATGCATAATTCATGGCTCTTTTATTCGAAGTATTTACTATGGCGAAAAATAGACATCACTGCTTTTCTGTAACCTCCATCTGGTGATGTGGTTATCCTTATTGCTTTGGTTGAATTATGAATTTCGGTTATTTAATAAAAGGCCTTTTATGATCTTCATTTTAATGTCTATGTGGGTGTAGGCTAAAAAGGAGAAAAACCGGGTTTGCGTGCCTAGGAGGAAGATGATGAGGAACAGCTCGTTCATTTGGATAGTTCTGAAAGCATTGAGGCTTAGCTTGAGGTAATTTTGGAGGTTATATAGAAGTGTCATTAAGGGATGACTATTTAATTTTCTTTTCTTGGAAATATTTATCTTTTATATTTTTTAAAAGAAAAAATTAAAATAAGTAAAAGCTTTGAGAAATTTCGATGCTTGTGTAAAATCAGTTTTCCTCCATAACTTTTAAAAGCTATCGAATATTATTTTTTCCAAAAAAATCTTAAAATGAAAAAGATGTAAATTGTGTGAAAATACTTTTTTCTTTTTACCTGTTCACATTTGTGCCTTACCTCCAATTTTTAAAAACAATGTTTATATTTTCTGTAATTTGAGTAGCAATGTTGAAAATTAGAATGGCTCTGTAATTATTGGTTTAGGTGATTGAGACTTTCTTATCATCTAGACTGCAGAGTTTTCAAGCCTTAATTTGGAGTACATGCTAAACTAGATTTATTTACTCTTTGGTTTTCACAGGTCTGAATTTTCAGAGTCAGATTTTCAGATATTTAGAGATGCTAGAATTAATTTTTGGGCTTCTTGAAGAACTTTTATCTTTTTTTTCGTTTTTTAGACTCATGAAATGGCCACAGATGATAAGACTTCCCCAGCACCGGACTCTGCCAATGATTTGCCTCCAGCTCCTACTAGTCCTTCTCATCTCACACACTTTAAACCTTTGACTCCTGATCAGGACGAACCTCCTTTCAAGTCAGCATATAGCTCTTTTGTAAATCTCTTTCGATTTAACAAAGGTAAGACATACTCTTAAAGATCAGAAAACCTATAAATTTGATTCTCTGAATTCTCTTGTTCAGCTTTCATGTGTCTGCAAGACAATGAATTCTTAACAAGAAGAAAGCTTTAGTTATAGGTCACTGGGGTTTACTGTTTAAGAAAAGAAAGCTAGAATTTTCACTGTAATCTTAATTGTTGGCAACTGAAGATCTGAATTGAAACTAAATGTTAAAAGGAGGTCTCTTTTTAAGGTTGTCATTTTTTCCCCCTTTCTGAGTATATTTCAACTTTCTTAAGTTCACAGAAGACTTTGTTCTTTTAGGGGTTAATAGCCAAAACAGTTTAATTAAAGCAATGAAACTAAAAGGATCAGCACATGGGAGAAAAGGTTATTTTTCAAAAATGGAAACCATCAGCAGGCCTGTTGTTGATTGACTTAAAACCATCAGGTTAGGTGTAAATGTAATGCTATCAAATTAAAAAATACCTTTAAAATGAGCTTTTTTAAAGTAATATATTTTTTACCTGGAAGAATAATTGAGAAAACATGACCTACATCTTTTGCTTTATATTTGGCTGTATTATTTGAAATGGGTTAGAAAGTAATACCTTTTGTTGTAGGGAATTTGGGGGTCATTAGTTTAATTAACTCAGCAGAAAATTTTAATAGTATTAACTGACTTTTATTAGTAGTCATGTTTAAAGCTCTGTAAAACCTGTTACTCCATTTTTAAGATACTATTAAAAAAATAAACCTATTGCTTAGAATAGTTTTAGATTTACAGAAAAATTGGGAAGGTAGTACAGAGAAATCTCATATACCTCACACCTAGTTTCTTGTATTATTAACACTCTACATTAATATGGTACATCTATTACAATTAATGAATCATTATTGATATATTATTATTAAAGTATGTATTTTATTCACATTTCTTCAGTTTTTACCTAATGTTCTTTTTCTGTTCCAAGATCCTACTCAGATACCACATGATATTTAGTTATCATAAGACAGCAATCCTTTATTTAGCAAAAGTTTTTCGATTACCTACTCTTCACTGGGTACTATTTTAATAGTTCAAGGGGAGTATCCTATGAACAAAACAGACCCTCCCCCTGCAAAATCTCTTTCATGTGAAGCTTGCATTCTATTTCCTTTAATATGCTCAAGATATTTCTAATGCAAAGTAAAACAAATTGAAGATCACACATACAAAGAATGTGATTATTGGCCTATAATTTTGCTACTTCCTTTTAATTTTTTTTTAAAACCTTAATTTTTAATTATGCATCTATTTCTTTCTCTTTGTTGAATTCTTTGAGTCTTAGTTTTTTTCAAATAATGCCAGGCTTTCCTTTGCTACAGAGAGAGCAGAAGGGGGCCAGGGAGAACAGCAGTCTGTAAGCGGAAGTTGGGCCAGCCCTCAGCTCCCTTCGAGAACACAATCGGTGAGGTCACCTACACCTTATAAAAAACAGCTTAATGAGGAACTCCAGCGGCGATCTTCAGTATTAGGTAGGACAGTGTTCTTACTTCCTTCTCTGAGTCATTGTTTCCCAGGTTGTTCATTGACTTAATGACTTAACTTTTCTGTTGTTTCAAATAGTCAGGCACTCCTCACAATTAATGAAGCTGTTATCTAGTTAGTGAAAGAATTTATAGATACCTAAAAAAAAATTCTTAAACATTTTATTAAACTGTAATTTAGACCAGAGATCCCCTGACTGTTTTTTGATTAATTACTTGCTTGGGTTTCAGCAGAGAACAGTTTGCAACATCCCCAGGAGAACACAGGTTAGTTTCAACTTTGCGAATGAATCCTGCATCCATTCTTGGGATGGCTTGTGTAATGTGATGTGCATGCCTCTGACTGCAGAACTCTCTCACTCCATTAGTGGGCTGCCACTTGCTCTTGGCCTTCTGTCCTTGTTGGGGTGCAAGCTGTCAATGTGGCTGGATAAGCTGAGCTCCTCTTGTCTATTTGTTCTCCATCCTGGTTTACTACATAGTCATCTCCTTCATCTTCATGCTCTTCTGATGAGTGTAGGTGGGGGATCAGTGCCTGAAAAGAGAGGCTAGATACAATGAGTTGTTTTATGTTTTATTTCTGTTAGATTGTTAAACTTGGTGCTTTGCCTAACACGGTGGTAGAAGGGCCAGAAGGGCCGTGAGGTGGCATAATCGAGGGAAAGGGTCGCAACATTGGAGATCAAGTGTCCCTGAACAGTGCCTTGTCTAGCCAGCCTTCCCCATGAAGTCCTCGAGTGAAAAATAGGCAGGTGCTAGTAATGGTGGTTGGCAGGAGGATATTTTAATTGCTAGTTGAGACTTCGTTCAGAACCGCCTTCTGGTGGTTCAGAAGGAGGAGGAGAAACCAGGCGGACGAGTTTCTGTCTAAAGAGTGGAACAGAGCTAGCTGCATCACCTCTAGGAAACTTCTAGGTTTCTAGAGCAATGAGCCTTTGCCTGGGTTATGACAGCCATTTGGAAGGAAGATCAGAAGGTGGGGAGGGGGAGAGGGAGAAAGGAGCTTTCTTTTTACTCCAAGGGATGGAAGGAAGAGACCATCTTTACTTTAACCTTTAACCTCAATAAACTCTCCTTAGCTTTTGAACCTGACCCGCGGTAACACTCCTGTTTTTGTTGAGGGAGCTCTTCTGACTAAATTGTATATTGAATTAAGCATAGTATTTCTTCATTTGTAAAACTGAGGAGTCAGAGTAGAATCTAATCTAGGAGTTCAAACTGGCAGCCTACCAGATCTTGCCTTGGTGTTGCAATAAACTTGAATTTCATTATCACTAGGTGGAGCTTGTAATGTCTGGTTTGCTGCAGTCCCCACCATTTCTTATTGTCTTGTATCGAGTCCACTTGATTCTTTGATTCTACCTTAGTTGCTAGAGGCTCAGAATCCTGGGACTTTTTGATTAATCAAGTTCCTTTTCCTACTAACAGGCTAAAATTTACTAGTTCTGTGACCTTAGGAAAGTCATTTAATTTTCTAATATCCATTTTACAAGAGAAGCACCTAAGATTGTCTAAGGGCAGAGTACGCAACCAGATTTTCTCAGGGCTGTTTCATCTCTCTCTGAGATCTCTGATTCTGTTGGTTTCAGTAACAGTCTTACTCTTCTTTTTCCAATGGCTGGTGCTGTGAGTACTCTCATATTACTAATTGGTTAAATGCAAGGGACTTCACAGTTAATGGTTGCCTGTGCATGGTCGTACAGCCATTACGATTCTAACAGCTCCCTCTGTCTCTTTTTCAACTCATCATGGAGAGTCGCTTTATATTGTGATACTCAAAAAATTTGGTCATCCTAATACTTAAACCTTTTTATTCCAGTAACAACACTGAGGCGTCTGCTGACATTAGGACATTCTACTTATAGAAAAAGTTTTCTAACATAGGTGCTGTTTAGATAATTATTTCTGTATTTAAATTAGCTTGAGAAGTTCTTCATCAGTTTAGATATAGATACCAGTCTCTCATTTTTTGGTAATCTTTTTTTCTCACCTAACCAAAACAAAGCACACCTAAAACAAATCTAGCAAACAAATGAGTTTGAGGAAGATGTAGAGTGGGGTGTTTTCCATCTTGCTTTGCCATAGATATTAGGTTAATGAATTTAAAATAGGGATGTTCATTCTTTTTGTCAAGCCACCTCCATCTCATCTTTAGGGATGAGTGAAAATTTCAGCAGTAATCTTGCTCTAAAATAAGCAAATAATGTATGACAGCTTTGGTGGGCACACCCCCTTCTGGCCACAAAGCTGGAATTTTGGCTTGTTTTATTATTGACAGAACTGGCTTCAGTGTTACTAGTTTAAGTGTAAGTGATCCCTTCCGGTTTGGAGCTGCAGGCTTGGGGAGCTAGTAGGAAGGGTAGGATTGGAGTTCTAGCAATTCTTTGGTAGTTTTAATCTTCTTGGACATTGGTGAAGGAAGGTCTGTGGGTAAATTACCATCGTGGATGTCCTGAGGTCTGTCAGACTCTTTGGGGACTGGGTTGTTAAATTCCTTTCTGATCACCTGCTGCACGAGACTTTCGATACGTGATCTGCAGACTAAACTGAACTGTTCAACCCTGTTGCTGACTGCGCGGCTGTAGAGACCAAACTAGGTTAACTCACTGGATTGCTTTCTCTTCTGCTAAATTTCTACAGGTGTTTATTATGTCTTGGGACCAAAGGGCCCAAGAAATCATTAATGAATTTTGGGTCATTTAAGCAGTCCTCCCATTTCAGGCCTTAAAACCATCATCTGCCTCAGACATTCCTTGTCTTAGGTAGCCCTTACTTGTTTGTGAACAACCTCTTACGTTTCTAAAGACTAGTTTTAACTCTCAATCCATATCACTAGTTGGGAGAACATAAGTATATGCTAGCAATAAGAGGCACTGTGCATCACATATATACTTTGTTTTACACAGATACTGGAGACTATTTACAAGATTGCTTTTTATTTTTTATTTTTGATAAATATGATTCAGAAACAAGAAGGAAAGCTGAACCTTCTTTTGGAGGTCATGATCCTCGTACAGCCGTTCAACTTCGAAGCCTCAGCACAGTATTAAAACGCCTCAAGGAAATCATGGAGGGGAAAAGCCAGGTACTGTCCAGGGGCTTTAGATTACTTATTAAGCACTTATATGGAGCTTGTGCCATACTCACTGAACATAGCGTAATGTTCTTGAAAGAAAAATCAGCCAGTACTTCTTCTAGCTATGAACACCATAGTTTTACACACAGGTACTTAGTTTTAATTTATCAATTTTTCCCCTTTATAGATAGTGCTTTGTGTGTTCTCTTTAAGAAGTATTTATCTAGCCCAATGCCAGTAATTATTCTTCCATGGTTTCTTCAAGAAGCTCTATTATTTGTATGAAGTTTAAGGATCAGTCTTCATTTTTTTCTCATGGCTGTCCAATTGGATTCAGCACCATTTTCTTTTTTTTTTGAAAATACCATCCTTCTCTGATTGTATTATGAATCTTGTCATAAATTCATTTATGTGTGTGAGTGTGTGCCAGGGCTCTCTCTTCTGTTCCATAACTCCTTTTTTTTTTTTTATTCTTGAACTAATACTCTTAAAATTATTGTAGCTTTAGAATAAGTCTTGATGGCTGGTAATATAAGTCCTTCAACTTTGTTCTTTGAGATGGTCTTGGTCATTTTGGCCTTTTGTATTCCCGTATGAATTTTAGAAATAGCCTGTCAATTTTTGCAAAATAAACCTTCTAGGGTTTTGATTAACATTTGCCATTGCATCTTGATAATCAGTATTTTCAAGCTTTCACATATTTTTATTGTTACAGGATAGTGACCTGAAGCAATACTGGATGCCAGATAGCCAGTGTAAAGAGTGCTATGATTGTAGTGAGAAATTTACAACCTTTAGGCGCCGACACCATTGCCGGCTGTGTGGGCAGATTTTCTGTAGTCGTTGCTGTAATCAAGAAATCCCAGGAAAATTTATGGGCTACACAGGTAAGTGCATTTTATTGACAGTTTTAAAATTTTTAAAGGTCATAGCGATAAAATAGTTATCATATAGAATTGATATTAAGCCAGTTTTTATTTTGGGCTTTATGCGTGAGCCCTGGGGAACACAGAGGTGAGGGAGACACAGCATTGCTGTTAAGGACTTTATAGTCAAAGAATAAAGTAGGTGGGGATGTTCATAAATAAGTAGAATAAAAGACGGTGTATCATAGATGCTATCCAAAACCGTCGGGGCATTAACATTTTTTGGAGAAGGTCGTTAGAGTAGTTTACTAGTTTATATTACTAGAGAGTTTTCATTGTACAGACTATAGATCATCCTTGAGTAATATGACACTGTGCTTTAGCAAATGGCATTTTATGCATATTCTTCCATAAATTTTAGCAGTACAGAAATTTTAAATTATTCGTTGAAGCAGAAACTAAATAATGGCGTGTGGATTTATACCGTGATTTGGGAGTGGAAGGTGGGCAGAAGTTACCGAAAAGGAAGCACTCTGAGCATCTCTCTCATGGTATTTTTGTTATCATGCAGATCTTTCTTTTGGCCTTACTCACTTTTTTCTCTCACCTGGACTGCTATAGAGTTGAGACCTGAATTATCTTTCATCTGGATTATGGCTCTAGCTTTTGAAAAGATTTTTTTACCATTAGTTTTTTCCTACCTCTTAATTCATTTTTCATACTCTAGTCAGCATTCTTTGTTAAGTGTTAATTTGATCATGCAGGATATTCCCCTGCCTAAAACCCTTTCAGAACTCCCATTACCCTTAAGATAAAGTCTTGTTAACATGGTTTGTGTGTTAGTTTCCTAGGGCTGCCATAACAAAACATTACAAACTAAGCAAAATACGAATTTTGCTTAAAATACATGCATAATTTAATAAAACTGAGTATAATAATAGTCTTAAAATGAAATAAAATGAAACAAATTATACTTGGTAGTAATTATGATAAAAACACAGTACAATTGACTTTAAGAAATCTTTTGTTCTATGTCACATCAGTTTTCTAATATTAGTGGTAGAAAATTTAAGGTCGAATTGTTAAATAACATGTTACTTGTAAAGTTTAATTATCTTACCTCATTTTTTTTAGCATTTTATTTTATTATTAGTATTATTGGTTAGACTTTTATATATATATTACCTCCTTTTTTAGTACACTTAAGCCTTAATAGAATTAACACAAATAATTGTTACAGAAAAACAGGGTAGAAATGAAAACTTATATTTGGGCAGGACTGCATCCTAAATAAAATTACAACATTTAAAAGTATTAAATAATCTTGTTGTTTGTTCTCCAAAAAATATTGCATTTCCATCCTAGCTTTCACTATAAGCATTTCCTTAACAATCTCCCCCATATTTTATATTGTCTGCAAGCCTCTTCTGTTTTTGGTTTTTAAATGGTGCCCCCTTGTGGAGGCCACTCTTCAGGGCTCCACAGTGAAGACCCAAATTTTTCCACCTTAATTTTGCCTTTGTGTTGGTTTATTTACTGAATTTAAATTTTTTTGAACCTGTTCCTTATTTCACTTTTAGAACCTTGAAAAATACTCTTTTAATCAGAGTTTTCTAGTATTATTGAGTGATATTTTCTTGTTATAAATATTTGAGGTAATTTGCATACTTGGATGAATTTATCATAATAATGATTTTTAAGATATATAACAGCTAACAAAATTATTTACTGTTTAAAAACATTTTTTTGGTAGACCTCACTTGAAAGCACTTCCCTGTTATTAGATGAACTATTAACCCAAAGATTTAGTATGTTCTGTTAAGTAATATCTTGTTATCTTTTACTTAATTTTCTTCTTTTTTTTTTTTCTTTTCTAGGGGACCTCCGAGCTTGCACATACTGTAGAAAAATAGCCTTAAGTTATGCTCACTCCACAGACAGTAATTCCATTGGGGAAGACTTGAATGCTCTTTCAGATTCCGCTTCCTCTGTGTCTGTACTTGACCCGGGTGAACCCCGAACACCTGTTGGGAGTAGAAAAGCCAGTCGCAACATATTTTTAGAGGATGATTTTGCTTGGCAAAGGTACTGTCACTTAAATATCATTTTATTTATTTTTGAAAAATACTGTCTTGTGAACTATGAGTGCTTTTAGTTAACCTTTACCTTCTTTGAATTGTTTCCTGCAAATTCCTCATTTTCTCCTTTTTCTTTGGCTTGCCTCCAGAAGGATCACAGATGTTTATGGACAGTGATTATATTGACCAATTAAACTGTAAGCTCTACAAGAGGAGAGACTTTATATCTTCCCTATTCACTGTGCTATACCTGACACCAAGAACAGTGTATGGCCAATGTATGATCCTGATATTTGTTGAATAGGCATTAGGAGTTATTGCGATTAATAATTTCTAATGTAGTTTTCTTAGGGAGAGTGCTCATAAGATTTGTATTCATAATATTTACAAATGAAATTAGATTTTTTTTTCCTTCCTAAGGAATATTTCATGTTTTTGTGTATATCTAAATATGCTCAACTGACTGGTAGTGGAGGATGTTACTAACTTTTTACCTGGAATTATTTGAATTAGAATCCTAAATTCATCAGTTTCTGATTGTTTTCTTTAGCTAAATTTTTTTTTTTAATGCATAATACCAAGTCTAGCCATGTTAAAGAGCTTAGAGTTTAACTAACATCTTTCTGATTAGTTATTCTATCAACTACCCTTTAAGAGAGTGAGGAATTAGTATGTAACCAATGAATTTAAACAGGTCAGAAATGAATGAATTATAGCTACATTCCACATGTACGAATCTCAGAGACATAATGTAGAGTAGAAAATAAAGTTGTATTTATATCCAGTGACTATTTATATGAAATTTAAAAATATAAAGAACAAACACACTGTCTAGGGATACAAATATGGTAAACTTAAAGAAAAGGAAGAGACTGAAAACTCTAAAATTTACAACAGCAGTTTCATCGAGGGCAGGGAGGGGAGTGGGATTGGGTGGGGGAATGTAAGCAGTTCAAAGTTAGTGGACTGTTCTAAATTGCTCTCTGGGTACATTGGTGTTTGTGGCATCATGCTTCTTTATGTGTTACGTGTGTTTTATACATTTTAAAGGTTAAGTCTACATTTAATAAGAAAGTATAGGGATTCTTTAGTTCTTACTTACTTTGTTAGTAATGCCTTTTAGTTGTACCTGGCCCTCTTGTGTGAGCCCAGAATTGGCAAATGTGATTTAATGAAATGAACCAGGTTTAAAAGCTTCCTGAACGTGTGGTATAGATGTCAAAGGTAGAATAATTTTAGGTTTTGTGCTAATTTTTTGTTTAATGTTCACTCTCAGTCATCATATCTCTTCGGTAGGTACTACTCCTTTTGACAGATGTAGATGCTGAGGTTCAGAGAGATTAAGTAATATACCCAAGGTCACATAGCTAGTAAGAGGCACTTGCACCTGTGTTTGTGTGATTCTGCAGTGCTATTCCAGTGGGTTGTGGGGACTGAGAATAAAATTATTTGAACTCAGGATCTCCGCTTCCCTATCACTTCAATCTTGTATATATCATGTGAAAAGGAGTTCTATAAGTATTCATCCAACCGATTTTATTATTTTAATGACATTCCATATACTTAATAAATATCAGTATTTTGGCATTTGATGTAATTAAGATAAAGTCCATACTGTTTCCACCTTAATTAAAGAAAATAAAAATGACCCATAATCTCATTATTGCAAAGGAAAAACAATCTGCTTTTAAATGTTAAAGCATTTCATTGAAATTGGATTTGCTTGTTACTGTCCCAGATCATCTCAGTGTTTTCCTTTTTTCTTTATAGTTTGATTCATCCAGACTCCTCAAATACTGCTCTTTCATCAAGGCTTGTATCTGTTCAAGAGGATGCTGGGAAATCTCCTGCTCGAAATAGGTAAATGCCAAATGAAAACACTGTATTCTGTGTCTGTTTTTCTTATTCTTCCTTTTTTTTTTCCATAATAATGAGAAGAACAAACAGATAAAAAAGGGTGGGATTTCTTAGCTCTAAAAGCTGTATTAAACTATCAATTCCCTTTCACTAGTCAGTTCTTGCTTGCACTGAGTGGCTCTTTTCCACTGTTCTCCACTGGCTTCAGATCTTGGAATGGATACCCTCCTCCTCTAGCTTAGCAGACGAGCTCACTTTCTATTATGTAGCAGAGGAGATAATGGAAGAGAACTTCCTCACTCTTAACAACACTTGTTAACTTGATTACATTTGGAGTTGATTTTTTCTCTTTTCTACTTCTTAACCTAGATTGATTCTCCATTCATGTTCTGGATCTGATCCCTTCTCATTTTTTATTAGGTATCCTATTAAGGGTCTATATCTTCCCCCTCTCTCTGCTGACTCCTTGCCATCAGTGTTTAAACAAACTCCAGGCACCTATTAAAAACAAACAAAAATCCTTCTTTCGTTTCATCTCTAGTTACCTTTTTCTCAATTATTTCTTTTCTTCTTAGCCAAACTCCCTGAAATAGTTGCCTATAATTATTCTACAACTGCACACGTCCTTCTTTTTCAACTTACTATACCTTCCTCATGTGTGGACCTCCCCACCAAAAACACTTTCGTTTTATAAGTTTAAGTGGTGAATCAGTCCTTATACACCTGAGGAACTAGACATCTGAGTCACCATGGTTTTAACATACTTTCAGTTTATTCTTTGAACAAGTATTATTAAACACCTACAAACTAGGTACTTGGAATACAGCAGTGAATTAAAGAGACAAAAATTTAAATCACCAAAAAAACAAGGAATAGAGGCGAAGAGTGGAATTTTAAATTGTGTGGTTAGTGAAGACCTCATTTGAGCAAAGACCTGAGGTTGTGAGGGACATTTTGTAGAAGAGTGTACTAAGAAAATGGACTAACAAGTTCCTGAGAGGGAACACGCCCATCAAGGAGTAAGTAACAAGAGGTCTTGTGTCCTTGGAGTAGAGCAGTCCTGCTGTTAGTGGGGAAAGGACTTTATCATTCACTCTGGGTGAAATGGGAAGCTACTGGAGAGTTTGCTTAAAAAAATTAATTATTTTGAAAATATTTTAAACTTGAAAAAAGTTGCAAGAATAATAATAAATTTTCATATATTCTTAAGTTTCACTAACGTACATTTCACCCATTTGTATTACTTTTTATGTAATATGCTGTTATTTTTATGAAACATCTGAGAGTAAGTTTCAGACATCAGCATCCTTTACTTTTTTGTTTTTAATTAATAAACTTCATTTTGTAGAGGAGTTTTGGGTTCACAGCAAAATTGAGCGAAAAGTACAGCCTCCCCTGCTATCAATATCCTCCACCAGAGTGGTACATTTGTTACGTTGATGTACCTACTCCAGCATTATCATTATCACTCAAAGTCCATAGTTTACATTAGGATTCACTCTTGGTGTTGCACACTCTGTGGGTTTGGACAAATGTATAATGAAGTGCATCCACTGTTGTGTAGTACAGAATAGTTTCACTGCCTTAAACACCCTCTGTGCTCTGCTTATTCATCCCCTCCTCCTCCTAACCCATGGCAACCACTACTCTTTTTATTGTCTCCATAGTTTTGCTTTTTCCAGAATGTCATATAGTTGGAATCATATAGTATGTAGCCTTTTCAGATTGGTTTCTTTTGCTTAGTAGTGTGCATTTAAGTTGCCTCCATGTCTTTTCACAGCTTAATAGCTCATTTCTTTTTGGCGCTGATTAATATTCTATTGTCTGGATATATCACAAGTTTATTTACCCACTCACCTACTGGAGGATATCTTGGTTGTTTTCAAGTTTTGGAAATTTTAAATAAGGCTGCTATAAACACCCTTGTGCAGGTTTTTGTGTGGTCATGTATTCAGTTCCTTTGGGTAAATACTAAGGAGTGTGATTGCTCGATCAATCATATGGTAAAGAGTCTGATTAGTTTTATACAAAATTGCCAAACCATCTTCCAGAGTAGCTGTACCATTTTGCGTTCCCATCAGTAGTGAGTGCTCCTCTTGTTCCACCTTCTTTCCAGTATTTGGTGTTGTCAGTGTTCTGGATTTTTTTTCTTTTCTGGATCATGCTTTGATTTTGTATCTAAAAAGTCATCATCATTCCCAAGGTCATTTAGATTTCTCCTTATGTTATTTTCTGGGAGTTTTATACTTTTATGTTTTACATTTAGATCTGTGGTCCATTTCAATTTAATTTTTGTGAGTGGTTCAAGGTTTGTGTCTAGATTCACTATTTTGCATGTGGGTGTATAGTTTATTCCAGCACCATTCATTGAAAAGACTGCATTTGCTCTATTGTAGTGCCTGTGGTCCTATGTTAAAGTTTAGTTGATTATATTTATGGGATTCTATTTCTGGGTTCTGTTCTGTTCCAGTGACTTATTTGTGTATTCTTTCTCCAATACCACACTACCTTGGTTACTGTAGCTGTATAATAAGTCTTAAAGTTGGGTTGTGTCAGTCCTCCAACTTTGTTCTTTTCTTCAATAATGTATTGACTATTCTGGGTCTTTCGTCTTTCCATCTAAACTTTAGAATTAGTTTGTCAATATCCACAAAATAACTTGCAGAGATTTTTATTGGGATTACATTGAATCTATAAATCAAGTTGAGAAGAACTGACATCTTGACAATATTGAGTCTTCCTATCCATAAACATGAAACATCTCTTAATTTGTTTCGTTTTTTGATTTCTTTCATCAGAGTTTTGTAATTTTCCTTATGTAGATCTTGTCTGTACTTTGTTAGATTTATACTGAAGTATTTCATTTTGTGGGGGGTAGTAATATAAATGGTAATGTGTTTTTAATTTCAAATTTCACTTGTTCATTACTGGTATTAGGAAAGAGATTAACTATTATATATTAGCCTTATATGCTGCAACCTTGCTATAATCGCTATTAGTTTTAGGAGTTTTTCGTTGATTCTTTAGGATTTTTACATAGACAATCATGCCATTTGTGATCAAAGACAGTTTTTCATTCTTTCCAAATCTGTTTTTTTGTTTCCCTCTCTGGTATTACTGCTTAGCTTGTACTTTCAATATGATGTTGAAAAGCAGTGGTGAGAGGGGACATCATTACCTTCTTCCTGACATTGGCGGGAAAGCTTCATGTTTCTCACCATTAGGTATTATGTTAGCTGTAGGTTTTTCGTAAATGTTCTTTATCAAGGAAGTTGCCCCCTATTCTTAGTTTTCTGAGAGTTTTTATCATCAGTGGTGGTTGGATTTTGCCAAATGCTTTTTCTGCCTCTATCGATATGATCGTGTAGTTTTTCTGTAGCCTGTTGTTGTGGTGGATTACATTGATTAATTTTCAAATGTTGAACCAGTCTTTTATTGTTAGGATAAATCTCATTGGTTATGGTATATAATTCTTTTTGTACATTGTCAGATTGGGTTGGTAAGACTTTGCTGAGAATTTTTGCATCTTTGTTCATGAGAGATATTGGTCTATAGTTTTCTTGTAATGTCTTTGTTTGATTTTAGTATTATAGTAGTGCTGACCTCAGAGAATGAGTTAGGAAGTAGTCCTCTGCTCTGTCTTCTGAAAGTGATTGTAGAGAATTGGTATAATTTCATAGTTAAATGTTTGGTAGAATTCACCAGTGAACTCATCTGACTTAGTAATGAGCCCGTGAAAGGAATTTGGCATTTCTTTTAGTGTTTAGGTATCTAGCATTTCTTTTTGGTTCTTTCTTAGAATTTTCATCTCTGTGTTTACATTATCCATCCCTTTGTGCATGTTGTCTGTTTTTTCTATTAAAGCCCTTAGCACATAAATTATAGTTTTAAAAATTTCTTGGTGTGAGAATTCCAACATTAGTGTTATATCTGACTCTGGTTCTGATGCTTGGTCAATCTCTTCAAACTATGTGTTTTGCCTTTAATATGCTTGTAATTTTTTGTTGAAAATGGGCATGATGTACTGGGTAAAAGGAATTGCGATAAACAGGCCTTTAGTAATATAGTGGTAAGGTGTGGAGGGAAGGGAGTTGTTCTGTAGTCCTGTGATTAGGTTGTAGTCTTTTGGTAAGCCTGTGCCTGTCAACTGTGAGCTTTACAAGTGCTTCTCATTTTTTTCCACTTTAGATGGGACAAGATGGCTAGAGCTTTTCTTTATCTTTCATGATATTGGTATTTGTGAATAGGCTAGGCCAGTTATTTAGGAGAATGCCTATCAATTTGGATTTGTACGAGAACTTCCTTATGATTAGATTTAGCCTCTGCATTTTGGGGCCAGAATTCAACATAAATGATTCATCCTTATTAGTCTGTAATGTCTGAAAGGGTATGATGCAAATTTATCTTGTTGCTAATACTAACATGATCTCTTGATTAAAGTGGTTCTGGGTTTCTCAACTGTAAAGTTACCATTTTCCTCTTTGTAATTAGGAATATGTGGGAGAAATACTTTGGTACTGCATAAATATCCTGTTCCTTATCAATCTCTCACTCAGTAGTTTTAAAATGCATTTATAAACTTGGATATAAACTTGGATGTTGCCGTCATGTGGATGGTATTTAAAGCTATGAACCTGGATGGAGATTATCAAAGGAGTGAGTGTGGAAAGTGTGGAAATAAGGACCAAGGACTGAGATTGGGGAAATAAAGAGGAACCAGAAAAGGACCTGACAAAGAGAGACCACTGATGAGGTGGGAGGAGAACCAGGACAGTGTGTTGTCTTAGTATTCAAGTGAAGACGGCTTTTCAGTGCGGCTTTTCAGTGAAGGGGGACATGTCAAGTATGATGAGGAGTGAAAACTGACCATTGGATTTCACAATAACCTTGATAGGCAATTTCAATGGGTCGTTCAGGGTTCAGAAGTCCATAGAAGAAGAAGGAGACACTAGGAATTTTGATAGAGGAAAGGAGAGAAATGCAACAGAAGGATATGGAGTTGAGAGTTTTTTAAAAGATGGGATAAATTACAGAATTCCTTTGGGCATGTGCACACATACAGAGATAGCTGTGCTAATTTACAATATGTCTTCGTGTATTTTGAATGAATGCTAAGATAGATATAAATCTTGAGGAAAGATGTAATTTAGTCAGTGAGTACTGTCTCTAAGTAAAATAATAGTCAGCATTTTTACCACTAGGCTACTTAATAGAGTACTTGACAATGAAATTAACTAATTTTCTTTTATTCTTCTTGCCACTATATCAGAATATATGTAGGGATGGTTAGAATGTTAGAGAAGCAGAGTGCATGGGTAATGCACACGTCAGAAAAGAGGTTTTAGTTAGTTGAATTGGCAACATTTCACTAAAAGAATAGACCAGGAAATAAATAACTGATTATTTAAAAAATCTTGCTTATAACATTTATTTGATACCAGTGGTTTCTCATGACCATTAAAAATTACTTTTTGCTAAACTTGTTACAAACCTGTGAGTAATTCCGTAAATTATTTAAAAAATATCTTTATGTCTATGGCCATGCTACCCTGAACAAGCCCAATCCTGTCTGATCTCAGAAGCTAAGCAGGGTTGGGCCTGGTTAGTACTTGGATGGGAGACCACCTAGGAAGACCAGGTGCTATAGCTGTAAAAAATAAAAAAATAAGGGACTATAAGATGACAAGGTCCTTGCAATCTGTGAGGTCAACCAAGGGTTGCCTCGCCTAAAAAATAAAAGTATCTTTATCTTCATTCTGGAGAGAGCATAGTTTTTCAGTTGAGGCCTGGTTTTGAATGGCGGCCTTATTATTTATTAACTAAGTTACCGTAGACAAAAAACTTAATCTCTGATTCTTTATTTCTTTATTTGTAGAATTGATTAGTCATATCTATTCCATAGGATGCTGTGAGAATAAAATGAGGAAAGATGCATATATTGCCCTCCTGAACGAGTTTAGAATATCTAGCACACTGTAGCTACTTCTGCCTTTAACCCTTTATGTAGAAGCTAAAATTGGGTTTTATTTTTTCTAGGTAGAAGCTAACTAAATTTCTAGCTAAATTTCTTCTATAAATAAAAACTTGCTAAGTGCTATTGATATTCCACTTGTAAGTCATTTATTTGGTAACTTTGGCAAGAGTCAAAATTAAGAATGTTGTGTAAGTACTTATACAACAAGGGAAGAAACAGATTTTCACTAATTTTTTTATTGTTCAAATTCAAAATATAATAATTGAGGACAATATTTTTAATGTGGGTCTACTAATGAGAAGAAAGGAATTTTTTGGAGAGAATATTTTGCTTAGTTGGGGTTCAAAGTTAGTGTTTCCTGTCATCAGAAACATTGGAGATGTTCAACTAAGAAGAACACTCTTAGTTCACTGGTTATGGAAAAACTATTTGGCCTGTGGGCTTGGTTTCCTGTCCCTGATCTGCAAGATTATTTCTGCATTTAGACTGTGACTCTTTATATTTGTCAATTTAAAAAAAAAAATACTAATTTTTAGCATTTTAACAAGAATTTGAAGTTATTTCCTTTGAAATAATACTGATATATGAACTATATCTGTAATTGTTTTCCTGTAATCTTTCCATAATGACTTTTTTAAAACTTATTTTGAAATAAGTTTAGACTAACATAGAAGTTGGAAGTATAGTACAGAGAATTTCTGGATACTCTTCTCCCAGCTTCCCCCAATGATAATATATTTAACCATTATAAGTACTTTTAAAAGTACCCTTAACATTGGCAAATAAACATTTATTTAAAAACGAGTTTTCACTATAATTCCTTTTATTGATGAAGACTTTACAACTGTGTTTTCACTTTTTGTTTTTGTTTTCAGATCAGCCAGCATTACTAACCTGTCACTGGATCGATCTGGTTCTCCCATGGTACCTTCATATGAGACATCTGTCAGTCCCCAGGCTAACAGAACATACGTTAGAACAGAGACCACTGAGGATGAACGCAAAATTCTTCTGGTACTGGTCTAATATCTTTAACTCATTGCTAGTTTTGAGCATAAGTAATGTTTATCTCACTGATTTTTTTTTTTAAAGAAACATACAAATGAAATAGCCAGTTAATGTATAAATTAAATAGAAGAAATAATTAGCTTAAATTTTCGTTAGGATCACCTGAGAAATTGGTCAAGCATTCCATGCTAATATGTTGCATTAATATTTTTTTGACTCCTTTAATCTGGCAAGATCAGAATTCAGGTGCCTACATAATAAGAGAACTTAACTTTTTGTTAGGTCTCAGATTGTTGTTCAAACTTTAAAACGTTTTTCATGCACATGGAATACTTTTCAGATATTTAGTACTATATGTTTATATGAGATAATCTGTTGTTTACTGAGTTTATCTATTAGTAAAATACTGTGTTCAATCCTAAGAGTGACTCAGAGAAATGAAAGATATGGCTTCTGTCTTGAAGGTTACAATTCAAAAGGTAGAAATAAGGTCGATGAGCAGGTCCTTAATAGTAAAAGAAGTAATACTTTAAATATAAAAAATAGGAAGATCATTACTAGTGAGGGAGTCAGGAAAGGCTTTAAACTGAAGGGCTTGGATTAGATGTTGAAGGGTGGAATGGATTTGGGTAGCCAGTGAGCAAAACAAACAAACAAAGGTGTGAGAAAAGGTGTAGCAGTGAGAATAAGCGTGGCATTTTTCATGGACTGAAGTAGGATTTATTAATTGGGAGAGATTGGGAGAGAGATTAAGTGTGCAATGAGAATGAAAATTTATTTGGATCTACCCGGTGGAAGGTGGTAAGCTCAGTTTTTACTAGTTTAGATTTGAACCTGTAGGCACTGAGCAATATTGGAAGTTTTTTGGAGAAGGGAGTAATCCACTGAAGGCCCTTTTTAAAGGAAAATTCACCTGGAAAAAAAAAAGAAAAAAGAAAATTCACCTGGCACTTGGGTGTAGGTGAAAATGGTGAGAATCTGGTAGAGTGAAGGCTACTAGAAACACTTACTGTAGATTTGTGTTGACTCTTCAGTCCATCTCCCTTGCCCATCTCCAAAGAGGAGTATGAAATTTTGTAAGTAGGTAACTAGGAGACCGATAATGTGTGCCATTGGCTGAAGGAAATTATTTGGGATAGTTGGTTTTCAAGAGTAAAAGTTGTATTTGGAATTAGATGAGCCGAGTTTAAGCTTTTCCCCATGTACGTGTCGTCTCTATTAAATTGTGTAAGTTAGCTACGACAGAGATGTCTGAATTGAATTCTTTTTACGAATCCAAAAATCACAAGAAAGAATCTGAAAAGGTATCTAGCATCCTTCTCAGAAGTAATTACTTGCTCATAATTTCAGGACAGCGTTCAGTTAAAGGACCTGTGGAAAAAAATCTGCCATCACAGTAGTGGAATGGAGTTTCAGGATCACCGCTACTGGCTGAGAACACATCCCAACTGCATTGTAGGAAAGGAATTAGTCAACTGGTTAATCCGAAATGGACACATTGCTACAAGGTACTGTGATCTTGAGAAAGACCTTTTGATATTATTTATTAATTAATTAATGAGGACACATCATTGTAGATATAGGGGAGCAAGGTTCTTTGTAAGTAGGGTGCTGTTTGTTTTCTGCACTTGATGTTGAGGGTGCTAATTAGTCAGCCCTCCTCCCCTCTGGGTTTTAACCAGTGGAGAATAGATATGGGGACCAGGCGGGGTCACAGTTTACCTAATTTACTGTCAGCAGAATTGTGTGGTGATTCCCAGACGCAGAGGTGGGATTGGGGATGTAGCTGGACCCTGAGACCACAGTGGCTTCTTCTGCCCCATTTTCCTCATCTGGACATTGCAACCCGTCTTGAGAATTGGTTCCACGAGGCACACCTGGAGTGAGATTTGTTAAAATTTCAGAAATGATTTGTAAAAAAGAGTGAGACAGGTCCTGTTGCCTTTCAGGGTGACACATTCCCTTCCACACGAGCTTTTCCACTTGTTTAGATTAGTTACTTTTCTGAGGGGGAGGAAACAAGTATGTAGGAAGAGAGAGGAACAGCTTTAAGCAGTGAAGCCCTGGGTTCCAGTTTTGGCTATATTCCTTTTTAGCTTTGTGCTTTTGGTCAAATTACTCAGTCCCTTTGAGACCTGGACTTCTCCGTTCCAATATGAGGAAAATACGTGGTTCTATGCAAAAACTGTGAGGATGAAATGAAATAATATGGCTAAAGTGCTTTATAAATTGTGAAATGTCATATAAGTGCAACGTGTCAATAAATCTATTTTATGTATATATGTATATACACTTTATACCTATATCTGTAATATCTAGTATTGTCATCTCATTAAGATTGTAAGCTCCTCAAGGGCAGGAACTATTCTCGACGTTTGTTTACCTCCTCTTGTAAGTACAGGGGTGTGCATGCCCTGAGTCCTTGAAAAATGCTGAAATTAAATTAGGTTTTGTTAGAACGGACTTACCAGTAGGTTCTTTACTATGGTACCTGGAGAAATCTTTTAATTTAGCCTCAAATCTCTTCTGTTTTATCCCTCACCCATCCCAGGACCGTTTGAAATTCCAATTCCGATGAGGATGGCAAAAAATATAGTTTGTGTTTCATCTTGTACCTGTAAAATTATCATGACTTTTAAAAGTTTTTATTTTTGTTGATCTTGATTCAGGGCGCAAGCTATAGCAATTGGACAAGCAATGGTCGATGGACGTTGGCTGGATTGTGTCAGTCATCACGATCAGCTTTTCAGGGATGAGTATGCGCTGTACAGACCACTGCAGGTAGTTTACAGTGTTGCCGTGAAGGAGAATATAGCTGGCTTCTTGGGAAGTCTTTCCTCATTAGTGGGAATAAAAAGTAGTTTAATTACCCAAAGATACATGTCTCTCACGTTTTCCTTGCCATTCGAGGAAAGTTAAAACATTTTTACTTGCTGGTGGTAGTGGTGAAAAACTTATAGGAATCAAACATTATTCAGTTGGTGTGGCTTTCCATGGCTTTGGGGTTATAGTTGCTTGTCATTCATCTTCAGTAGTTTTCAGCTTCACTGCGTTCATGTTTTTAGGACTGAGATGCAGTATACGTAACAAAATGAAAAAAATTAATGTCACTGTTACAGTAGGTATTGACTCATTAGCAGTGTTGTATAGCAGTGGTAAAACAATGAATACCCTTTTTTAACTTTAATTAGGGAATTGGAAATTAAAGGTAGACCTTTATAAAAAGATATACTTTTACTTTTGGTTTATGTTAATTTGAGATATATCATATTTAGTAACACCTTTGTGAACTAAAATTGGAAACTCAATGGTTAGAAAAGACAAATGACCCAAAAGACAGGTGTGGTGATATTTGTTAAAATCTAAAAGTTGTTTTCCAGGATATGTCCCAGGGTTGGAGCAGAGTTAGAATAAATTCTAAGCCATGTTCACTCTCAGGACAGAAGGATGAAATGAAACCCGATAAGATCTGTATATTATGTTTTGTTCATAATATGCTGCCTAAGCCTACTGATTAATGAAAATTATAATTTTAAGGTGGAATTATCAGCATGATACTGGTTTATAGCTTAGTTTCTATTAATTTGCTTGTTTTTCTATAAATTTATTCATTGGTTAGCTTTGTAGCATTTATTTGTGGTGTGACAGCCTCAGTGTTGTTGCTGTTGAAGGTGAATCACTTAGCTCCTGTCTTGCTTCTTTCAGAGTACAGAGTTTTCTGAAACCCCTTCTCCGGACAGTGACTCTGTGAACTCTGTGGAAGGGCACTCTGAGCCATCCTGGTTTAAAGACATAAAGTTTGATGACAGCGACACAGAACAGATAGCTGAAGAAGGTGACGATAATTTGACTAGTGAGTTTAACTTTCTCGTATTTTAGTTTTTGAGTCATTACTGTATATGTATGATAAAACGCGGCTTATTTTTTTCATTTGTTTAGTTGAAACAATCCTACTTTAAGATTTATGGCTCCAGCTAAATGTAAACATCTGATAACAATCCTTGTCCTAGATACAGTATTTTCTTAAGAGACCAACTTCTTAGGCTACTGGCGTTTTCAGATTTTGCCATAGTCTATAGTTTGTAGCAGCTTAAAAATAACTCTGAGCTAATAATATCACAGCAGACAACTTTCTTGCCTCTTCACTATGATATCAGACTTTCTCTCTGCAGAACCTCCAATACATTTCTTCATTTGAAAAATTCATTTTACATTTAACTTGATCAAATTTTATTAAGTCTATACAGAATATATGAAAATACTGTATCCATTTTGGTATTGCACATTGGGCTTGTATATTAAAAAAACCATTTTTCTCCTTTCCTCCAATACCCTGATGAAACCCATTTTTTACTCCCCTCCTCTCCCTGTATCTTTCCCCTCCCCAACACTAAAAGATTCTGCCAGTCCTAGCAAGCGCACATCAGTCAGCAGTTTCCAGTCCACAGTGGACAGTGACTCAGCCGCTTCTATCAGCCTGAACGTGGAGCTGGACAACGTGAACTTCCATATCAAGAAGCCCTCCAAGTACCCACATGTGCCCCCTCACCCTGCTGACCAAAAAGGTAGGAGGCAGTCACCGTCTGGAATCCAAACACAGGCTGGACAGCTGGGCCATAGATCTCCTGCCAGCTTGTCTCTCTGGCTTCCTCTCTGCCATATGGCTGAAAGGACTTGGTGTGGGTTTTGTTCCACCCTTTCTCATTTTCCCCACTCCTCCTCCCCATATTTTTTTTTTGGTTGGTTCCTTTTATTTCTTGTTTTCTCCCTGAGGACCACCACACCCAATTTAAAGTTCGTGGTCTTTGAAAGGCACTACATCTTGACTGCTGTCCCCTTAGCATAATGTGCAACTTCCAAGGTGGCGTTTCTTTGCATTTATAACGTGGACGTTCTGCTCTATTCATTTCTCTTTCTTCATTTAACATGTTAAAACCTATTTGCTTATGCTGTCACCCAGTAGCTTATTTCCCTAAACCTTTTCAGATGTTTCAACTAGATTGTGGGAAAAGCATTCACATATTCCAGAATAGCTTTCCACTATAATTTAAAATGCTTTTAGTTATAATGCTATATTTATTAAAAAGTTTTTTGCTATAAACAAATTCATTATTTTTATCTCTCGGAGACTAGTATACTGACTCAAAAAGGAAAAATAAGTTAAACCATTACTAAAATCTAACATAGCAGTACATAAGAAATGAATTTTTTCTTTTAAGTGGGTAACGAGGTTTACTCTGTTGGCTGTAATTAAAAACCAATGAGAATTTTAGCCCTAACGTGACATATGTAAAAATAAATAAAAAATGTGTAAGTAAATAAATAATTGTAGGATTTCATTATGTTATAGTAATGGAAAATCATTATCATAAAGATGAAGGAATTTCATGATTTCACCTGGAATTTGAATTTTTAAATTTAGCTTTTAATAAACTGAATTGTCTCCTCAGATCAGAAATGCTTGCCTAATTCTTTGCTACTCTCTGTTTTGAGCCTAAAAATATGATTAGAGGAAAGAAGGTTTTAACCTTAAACATCTATGTTAAAATAAATGGAAACAGTTTCACATATCTAGAACAAATTTCTCATAATTGTCAGCATTAGCCATTATCATCAAGATCTTGATGTGGGAGAAAAGAGGACACTTGAATAGTATTGAATGTGAGTAAGATACTCATCTTTATGGGAGTCCTCAAAACAAGTCAGAAAAATGATGGAGAACATTCGAGTGAGTAGGAAAGGACAGTGAAGTAGACGTGACACTTGTGTGAGAATTAACAGTGGACTATGGAGGATATCGGATGGTGCCTTTGTGATACAGATGTGCGTCAGAGGTGGGGTCTGTCATGACAGGATATCTGTTCTCTGGACACATCTGTTGGCAATTTCGTATTGCTGAAGGTAGAGTGCGAAATACATTTTTGACTTGCTGATGACTTCACCTCTTGAAAAGTTAAGTTTTGAAAATCATGAAGAAAGTGAGTCGTCATAGAATTTATCATAGCAAAACATGGACTGCTGAGCACAGTCGGACATTTACTTGAGGAAACCTAACATCATGGTGTAGGGAGAGGACTGGAACAGGAGATTCCAATAATGACATTTTTACAGTACAGCCTCAAATTGTGGTTCTGAGAAAAATTAGAGGGGAAGGAACTGCAATTGAAAAAGCCATCGTGACTCTTCTGTAACCTCTCTCATGTCAACCCTTTAAGAAGATCGTCTAACAAAAGTTATGAATTCGTATGAGGAAGAATCTGAAAAAGGGGACAGCACTTAAAAAAATGACAGAATAGTAGAAGTCCAGATTGTAATGAAGGTTGGAGTAAATTCAAAGGATATCTTAGAAAGGATTAAAAAAATTGTGATGCAAAGAAAGAAAAATTAGGCCATTTATTTGGGGAAGTTTATATAATGTTAGTTGAAGCTCTCCCCCTTCCTCCACAAGGTAATCTTATCAGGAAAGAATACACATAGTTAAGAGGAAAGTGAAGTTCAAGATAATGAAGAGATAGACAATGCTTGGTTCTTTTAAATAAATCTGTTGCCAGGTTCAGGCAAACTATATATCAGATTATTGAAAGAATTTGGAGCTGTGATCATGGTGCCAGAGTTTATCTTTAAAGAATTGTGGAGAATAAGAGAGAGTTTAAAATGCTGTAGTGATAGATAATATTAATTTTTAAAAGATGAGTTTTTGATGTGACATGGGAAGTTGGAAAAATTGTAGAAAAATTTAATGAACAGAATGTACTTTGGTATTTAGAAAAGGGATTGATGGGGACTGGGCACCAGTGTTGGTTAACTAAAATAAGTAATTTTGAAACAACCTTATTCATCTTTTATGGCGGTAGGAGATGGGTAGATCAGGAGACTGCGAGAGAAACCGTTGTCTTTGATGTTAATAAGACATTTGATGGTCTCTCAATAGCTTCATGGACGAAGAGGACAAGTTTGCACTTGAAGTATGTTAAGGAGGTAGTTATGGTCGTTGGTCCTATTGTTAAAAGCACAGGCTCTGGAGTCTCTGAGGCTCTTTACATAAAAAAACACATAAAGAGCTCAGTGTGTTAGGCCAATGTAAGAACCACTATTAATATAACATGTGGATTTGTAATTTGTTTAATGGTTATGCCAGATAATGAAAGAGTAATAATTTGATGTCAACAGGAAGGGGATGCTTCTAGATTCTGCTGTAGAGCTTTGTCTATCCATATTCAGTGTTCAATGACTTTTTTGGTCCGCATTTTGAATGTTTTTCAGATTCACAAATTATTAAAATATGGAAAGACTAGCTAGCATGTTAGATAGCAGGATTGGGATTTGAAAACCTTTTCTTAAGCAGTAGACAAAGACTAACAAGATGAAATTTAACAAAATAATGTAATTAAGATTAAAAAATACTATTAATACTCTGCAGAAAGCCATTCTTAATAGTTGATGTGAGGTTGCCTTTCGGTATTGAGGAGTATCCAAAAGAAATTATGTTTGGTTTTTATATGGCTGAAGGAAAAACTAAGTTCAGTACTTAGGAGTAGTGAGCTTTTGCTGCTGTGTACCTGGAGTGTCCAGGTGGTGTGTGAAATGTCCACTTTTCAGGGTTATCGAGGATCAGTACTTACATTGGGAGATTAGATGACTTCTGAGTTTGCTTTTAATTCTCAATCTATGAAATGAAAAATCAAGATTTAGAATTTTAAAATAATTCTGGGGTGTGTGTGTGTGTGTGTGTGTGTGTAAGGTAATCGCTAGCCTACCCAGTAAGAATATAATAGAGGAGATTCCAGCATCAGAAAGAAGGTAATTATTAGATTGACCTCTTGGGTCTTTTACAACCTTGAGAGTCTATAATATAAGGACTTTATAAATCCCTTAATAAATCTTTCTGGCTTTAACAGTTCTCTCTCTCTTTTTTTTTTTTTAGCATACTGACGTGAATTAATCGTTTTCTTTTTTCTTGTGAAGTTGAAATTCAGTAATTGATTTTTTTTCTGTGTTGTAGTTAAGATGAACACTATTACCTGAAAGTAAAGGTGATCAGAGTGACCTAATAATGAAGTGAAAGAATAATAGCTTTATCCTGCCTCTTTTTCATTCCTCTTAAAATACAAATGGAAAAAGGGTGGTTTTTATATTTCCATTGATGTTAAAGGTAATACTTATTAAATCTTTTCTTACGCATCATCTTCTGTCTTCTAAGGCTGAGGAAATTTGGATTTATAAAATTGATTGAAATATCTGCATTTAAAAAATGTGATTTTTAAAAAAATCTTATGTAAGGAAACGGCTCATTTTCAGAAATTTGTAAAACAGTGAGCTCTTCTGATTTAATTTTTCACTATTGGTTTTGGAGAGTGATACAGTTAAAATGTATTTTATTATGTGTTGCACGCAGGATTCTGAAGCATTCTTGGAAAGTAAATGAGTAGAACGTAGAGGAGAAAGTGAAAATCATGGCTTCCACAGGCCTATAGATGTAACTTCTTATTTATTGGAAAACATGGGGTATAGGAGCAAATTAAACAGCACAACGAGGAAACAATTGATCAAATCCAGAATGTGGGATGTTCCACAGGATATTTGGCCCGGGCTCTTTCAAAATTCAGTATCATAAAAATGAAAAGAGGTAGGGGGTCTGCTTAGATTAAGAGAGAATGAAGAGAATGCAGTGTATGAACCTTATTTGATTCAGGATTGAGGGAAAAAAATTAAAAGCATTTTAGAGACAGATAAATTTGAATATGGGCTAATTCGATTATATTAAGACATTGTTAATATTCTTAAATGTGTAAGACATTGTTAATATTCTTAAATGTATTGCGGCTGTAGAGAAGAATGCCCTTATTTTTAAGAGATGCATGCTGAAGTATTAGTGGAAAAGTGTCATGATGTGTGTAACTTCACAAGGCTGGGTAAAAAGAGCATATGTATATGTAGAGAGAAATCAGATTTTGGTAATAATTATTGAATCTAGGTGGGGGATGTACAAGATTTTCTGTATGTTTGAAATTTTTTTATAAAATGGGGAAAATAAGCTTTAGTATAAAAAGTAAGCTTTTGAATCCAATATAGTACTTGAATGGATCGGTTAGCATTATTCATTTCTGTGAGGGAGGTATAGAAGTAAAGTATAACATCTATTTTTGCTTCTCTACATACTTGATTTTATTGTATTTGGCGTGACACACTTGAATTTTGTAAATAAATTTTTTTCTTGTTTGAAAGATGAGCATATTGGCTTATAAACATAACTTCTGAGCCCATTTGTTTCTAAATGAAATTTACTTGGAAAGAATTTTGTGGAGAACCTGTACCTTAAAGGACTTAAAATCCATTGTGGTTTAATTTGCATGGTAGAAAGAACTCCACTTGAGCTATGCTTGTCACAGACCTAGAGAAAAGTTCATGAGGAAGTAAATAAGTTTCACTTCTAAGAAAGATATATAATCTAAAATTTCTAAAAAAGCACGTTTAAAGTATGTTGAGCAGTTATCACAACCAACCATTTGGCAGTGTTTGGTTAGAACTTTCGAAAAACTAAAACTCTTATTAAAAAAATAAAAATCATGATGATTTATATCTTTATTCCCTGCCAATATCACTTGTGTTCATTTGTTTATAGCTTATACCCTGAAATTACAAAACACTGTATATTGTTTTATCAGGTGGCTTCTCTATCTGTGAACTACCTATGTATAGACAAAGTCATTATTTGTTAAATAATATGGTATTATACATGAGAAAAATTTTGTAACTTTTTAGGCTTGTCATGCAAATTACTGAAGATCTCTGTTTCCATACACTGGTTTAGTTTTGATGAGGGAAAAATCTGTTAAAGATTATCTAACATTACTGTCTCCAGGTTCTGTTGAATAGTATTTTAAGCCTATCAAGTTTAGTTTGAAGTGTGTGAAACAAGTTTAAAGATGCATTTTAGCTTATCTTTCTTCAGTTGGCTGGGCAGTGATGGGTTTAGTGTGAGTCATACTTTGCATGTGGGTGTGTTCTCTGTATAATTATACTGGCATTTTATAGTCATAAGTTTCGCCTCTCCTTTCTCCTCTCTCCTCTCTCCCTGGTATGCAGAGTATTTAATTTCTGACAATGGAGGACAACAGCTCTCAATAAGCGATGCCTTCATCAAAGGTAATTTTATCAAAAGCTGTATATGTGATGGTATCTCTTGCTCATGAGGATATACTTACCTAGCACATTGATTAGTGCAGAGTAGGTGCTGAAAATATATTTGATTATTTTAGTATCATGGGAACACAGTTTTTATATGTACTAACTTTGAGAATGTTAAGAATCAAGAATATAAACTTGGACTTGATTTGAGATAGTCTTTTATCTGACAAGAAATTTTTTAGAAGCTTTTAAGTAAAATTTGAATTTTATTCTTTTAAAGGCATATATAGTTTGTTTTCCTACAGCACGAATACAGTATTAAGTTGTGATATACATGCTATCAAGGATTGTCAAACTTGTCAAAAAGCCCACAGGCAAATCTCATCCGATTTGAGATGCTGCTTGCTCTGTGAAATTGGGACGAGAAGTAGGCAGAAGGGAATGTAGAACTACCTCTGTTGATCAGTTTCTTGGGTGTGTGTGTCGGGGTAGGGGAAGCACGCAAAAGGAAATGTAGAAGAACACAAGCCCTTTCTTTTGTCTTCCCTACTTTGCTTACTGGAGAGTAAGGACATACTTAATTGGTCCATAACACTCTACAGCTTAGGCCTCAGGAGGGTTTCAAATAAAAAAGAGAAAGTAGGGCAAGGTGGTATAAGGGAGGCCACTTGAAACTGATCTTCTAACTTAGCAGTGTTGCTAAATTCACCTCCAAGCATCTGGTTCAACTAAAAGTTGACAGACCAGAGTTTACATAGTTGAAACATGTAGGTCTTGTACCTCACATGTCACAGACACATGCTTTACTGTGTAGTCTGGTGGAGTATTTAGTTGAAAGTTTTTTGTTTGGTCGGTTTGCTTTAAGAGGGGTAGGATTAGAGAATTTTTATAAGCATTTCCCACTTTTAATTTATTCAATCACATTTTCAGCATTTATTTAATGACCACATTTTTTGTAAAGCATTTAATACTACCTATTAATTTTTTCATCTTAATCCATTTTTATTCTTTTTAAAAATTTAAGGATTGTATAAAATTTTACGGATTGTTATTTATCATATTTTAATATTATAGTAAATTTTTGGGTCTAACATCTAAAAATTTTGCTAAAAAAAAAGCCTTTGTTCCAATGTTGAAAAAGACACACTCTTTAGGATTGTCTGGATAGACTTTCTACACTGTTTTGTGCTGGTTCAGATGTATCGGAACTGAGCTTTTCTCTTTAAGCTTAAGCACCCTCAGTGTCACATGTTGGTTTGTCAGCATTAGGATTTCTATTGGATGTAGTTTTCAGTTTGTGATTTTATAGGGACAATTAACCCCCTCCTTTCTTAATGTCCCTAAATGTAAAAATCACATTTTATTTGCTTTTCAGAAGCTGTATTTTTAATTGGCTCAAGTGTCCTAGTTGCTTATGTAAATTTGCTTTTCATAGTTTCATCTCTGATTTTGGCTGTTGGAAGTATTGATGATCTAACATAGACTTAATTCTTTTATTTATGTATTTTTACATGTCCTTGCCTTTTTACACCAACAATTTGAATAGACCAACTTAAAAAAAAATTAAAAGATAAATTGGCAACTTCTGAATCTATGAGTTGATGGTATTAAACATGAGAATGAAGTATAATTTCTTATTTTACACTTAGAATCCTTATTTAATCGTCGAGTTGAGGAAAAAGCCAAAGACCTGCCTTTCACACCTTTGGGCTGGCATCATAACAACCTGGAGCTGCTGAGGGAGGAGAATGGAGAGAAACAAGCCATGGAGAGGTTGCTGTAAGGCAGTGAGCTTTTTGATTTTAATTTTCCAGTTTTATAACCTTTAGTGACTTGATGGGCATATGCATAGTTCTTTTTCTTTATAAAGTCAAAAATACTAAGATTACATAGGAAGTAAAGCCTGTTCTGATGAAGTTCTTTATAAACAAGAATTGTAAACTGCTTATCTGTCCCCATTCTAATTTGTGTGTTAAAATTTAATCAAATTAAAAGGGTTATCTTAATTGAAGATAGTCACAGTTTCATTTATGAACAAATCATTAAGGTGTAGGTATAATGAAAGAAGAAAACCAAGAAGATCTTACCTGTGAGCCTTAATTCATATGCTGACTGCTTATTATGTCTTCAGAATTATTGCCTCTGGCACTATTAACTATGCAAACCTCTTTTTTGAATGTTTTTTTAGTTCAGCTAATCATAACCACATGATGGCACTACTCCAACAGTTGCTCCATAATGAGTCATTGTCATCGTCTTGGAGGGACATCATTGTAACACTAGTCTGCCAGGTCGTTCAGACAGTCCGACCTGATGTCAAGAACCATGATGATGACATGGATATCCGTCAGTTTGTCCACATCAAAAAAGTGAGCTCTGCTAATGCTTTCCTAATGCTGGGAACTGATGATGTGGGCCTGTTAATAATTTGTCTCTTAATGCTAATCTAAAAAGGTCATTACTGTGTGGAGTGCTAGGTGAGGAGGAGGAGGTTCTTCTGTCTGCTCTGTTTGTTTAGCAGTGCACTTCGGGGTCAAGGAAGCCTCTCAGGAAGTGGGAGGTGAATGGAAGGGGCGTGAGTTGGTCATGGAATAACTTGGGAACACAAACAAATACAGTTCCTTCCTTTCTTGCTTCCTCTTCTTGACTCATCATCTATGGCAAGGCCTGTTTGCAGGTCACTGTCACTGTTCTGAGGAAAGCAGTGGGTAGTTGCTTTATTTAGATAGTAATGGAATCCTATATGTATTTTTTGCCAATGACATTTAAGTTAATAGTGGTTTTAATTACCATATAACACAAATTTGTTCAGTCAAATGGGTATTTTAGAGTATCGGATAATACTTCAGAGGGTGGGAGATGTGAAAGTAGACAATTGTGCTAGATGCCATTAATTGTTGGTTGAAGGGAAGAACTATATCCTGAAACTTTTTGTTCTGCTTTGTTTGATTACATAATAGATAAAATAAAAAGTAGAAATAAATAATAGCATCTATCTGACTGAAGTCTAAGGTATATCAATAAATTTTATCGTTTTCTTAATTGTTTCATTAGATTCCAGGTGGAAAGAAATTTGATTCTGTGGTCATCAATGGATTTGTTTGCACCAAGAATATTGCACATAAAAAGGTAATATGATTATGTTCAACAGTGAAGTTCAGCAAATTGTGACTGTGTGCCAAGCTAATTTGTATTACCCTATTCATAGAAGACAAGGAGAATGGACATTGAGGAGCAACTTAGCACCGTTTGCTATAGGGGCAAAATTTTGGAGATTCAGGGAAGGTCTCCCAGAGTTGATGCTGAGTCTCCCAGAGTCTTCCTCAGACAGAATAAGGAAAGGGGAGGGAGAGAGAGGTTTCCAGACCAACACAATGATAGGATTCTGGCATCATTTCTCCACGGATCCTGCCACATCTCAGGGTGTCTGTTTTCCTAACAGACTGGAGTCTTTCCAGAGGCCTAGTATTTTAAACTCTGTTCTGTCTTCTAAGACTGAGCCGCAGAAATGTCAGTGGCATTCTGTTATCTTTCTCATCTTCTGTCTCTGCCTTGAGGCCTGAGGCCTCTTCCTAGCACCTAAACAAAAGAGTAAAGTGAAATAACTTGGTGTATTAAGGGAAGTCAGAGATCCTAAGTGCAAGATGGGAAAGGAGATGAGGCTGAAGGAAGCAGGCAAGGGCTTTGTATCCCATGAAGGATCTTGAACTTTATTCTGAAGGTCACTGATTCTCAAAGTGTAGTGTACATCAGAGTCATGGGTGGGCCTTGTTAAAAGGTAGATTCCTAAGCCCAGCCCCTAGAAATTCTCACTTGGTAGATTGAGGGGAGTGGGAGGGTGGGGGTTAAGGTGAGGGTAAGGCTGCTTTTAAAGTAGGTACTCCAGGTGTTTCCAGTGTCATTTTTGGTTTCTCACATTTTGAGAATCCATTGATCTATGGCAGTGTTTTCAAATCTTGCTGTGCTTCAGAGTCACTAAGAAAACTTATTGAAAATAGAGCTGCTCTGTCCCCACCTCAGGGATGCTGATTTGGTTACAGTGAGGACTCAGCAGATTTATAGCTTCAGGGACTAGATGGATGAATTATAGTCTTGTTTTCATTTTTTTCTAAGCAGAAGGCAGTAATTTGTTTTTTTGTTTGTTTTTTGTTTTGGGTGGTTTTTTTTTTTTTTTTGGTAAGGCATTAGCCTCCTGAAAATTGTTAATGACAGTAGATAAATAAAAATATGCCTGGTCTTGATATTATTTCATAGCAATGATCCAGTCAGTATTTCTACATAGAGTCTTACTAAAACAGCACATTACCCATTAAAGTAGTACTGTAAACCAAATTAGATGATGATCTTTGTTGAACTAAGAGGTGAATATGTTTAGTGCTCTGGAACTGAGAATCGTATGTGGGTGTGGTAGTAACGTATGCATGAATGACCGTCTTGCCCCACTGACCATATTTAGAGATAGTCTTTAATTTGTAGTTACTAAAAGAGCCCTGATGAAGTTCCCTAGTTGGTGAATCATTGTTTTCAGGACCATTTGTCAGTTTGGAGTCTGTAAGCTTGGTTAGTCTGAAACCTCAATTGCAGTGTTCTGGCTCTTCTGCCTTTCATTGCATGGTTAGGTTATATTATTTGAATCTGCTTCTGGAGAGGCTTTAAGGTTTGGTTTTTTAACTTCTTGTTACCCAGCGTACAATTGCTTGGGAATTTTTCTATTAGAAATATATTCAGGAGGCATTTTAATTTTTTTCTTTGCCCTCTATATTTTTTGAGTATTTAAAAGGTAAAATTGCACTTTCTAGATTGCTGATCTCTGGGAGTTTGTGAAATAGACTGTCTTCCCCTGCTCAGGACCTGATATCTCTTACAGTAGCATTAGAAATAAAAAAAAAAAAAGTTAAGATTATAGAAGACTATATTAAAATAGCATTAGTGAAACGAAGCCAAGCCAATTTTTGAAGAATTTTTGCATTACTCTGAACTAAATTAAAAAAGAGAATACCACAAAAGACCTAAATGAGAGTATTTTAATGAGTATAATGAGATAATCTATTTAAGAGAAATTGCAAACAGTATGAATTTAAAGTTATGATTAAAGGAGGTCTATAAAGGGTAGACTTTAAAAGCTTTAACAAACTTTATTTTTTTGTAGATGAATTCTTGTATTAAAAACCCCAAAATTCTTCTATTGAAGTGTTCCATTGAGTATCTCTACAGAGAAGAAACTAAATTTACTTGCATTGATCCTATTGTGCTGCAGGTAAGAACTTCTTACTGAAACAGTTTGGAGGGATGTTTGTTATTGTGATGCTTGCAGACGCTTATAACTCAATCCAGCTAATGAAATTTGATAGGCAAAGAAATTCGATTGCTCATTTCATTTTAAAGATCGATTGTAAAAGACATTTTTATGTATTACACTTTAGAAGCTTACCAAAACCTCTGTCACTCCTTATCTATCTTTGGAGTTTCAAAGTGTTAAAGGAAACACATGACTTGGGGAATAAATGGAAGAAACAGTGAAAATCCAGTTTCTGTTTTTCTCTTCCCACTGGGGTCATCAGTTTACTTTAAGGATTTCTCTAACTTACCAGGTTCCTAATGGAAACACATGGTTTTCATATAGTCCTTTCTATTCATACACATGTTTCTAGAATACCAGTTAGTAAATGGGAATAATGTCAGCTGGAAGTTGTGCTTGTTTCCATGTGATTTTTCTTAAGTAAGGGGACCCAGAATAGCTGCAGTAGAATCATAACCCTCAGCTGGAAAGCAGCACAGCCTCAGCCTAGCGGCTACACAGGTGGGAACCCTTTTGGCTCTATTTTAGGAAATTAAAAGTGAGGTCCTGTCCGCAGGGCTCTCTTTCCAGAGAAGACGCACCCCCGGCCCTGGATGGCCGTTAATGGCTCCACTGCTCAGAGCTCCATTTGCAATTGTGCTGTTGCAGTTGCTTTTATACATTTTAAGTTTCCCTTGAGGTAGCTTCCAGCTCTTTTGAGCTGCCTGTCTGGGCTGTCCCAAGTTCTCTCTCAGTGTACCAATTATTATTTCAGTTAGTGCTCAGGACATGAAGTTGCATGGGTTTTAAGTTTTCTGCCCCAACCCCTTTGCTCCCATTAAAGCTATTAATTTTAATTTTTGGTTGTTCAATCTTGTCAGCTTTAGGTCTGCATATGTCATATTATAGCAGAAACACTTCAGATGCCAGCAGAAAAAACTGAGTTGTGGTGAAAGGCACTGGGGTTTGTAAAACTGCTCTGTTGCTTACTGAACTCTGTTACCTGGGGCAGCTACCTCTTTAGAATTCAGCTATGTATCAGTAAAAATGAGAGGTTTCGACTAGGTTTATGCCATCCCTTCTAGCGGTGATTTACTGTGACTTTTCAGTGGAGAACTTATATGAGGAATGAGGAGAAACACAACCCATTATTCATGGAATCTAAAATAATTGATGCTGGGTTTTCTTGATCTCACCAGAGGTGTCAGCAGAAGAAGACTTTTATGGGATTAGATCACAACCATGTTCGTTGTAGGACACATCCTCATTGCAGAGATGTTAAAATGTGTAAAATTATTTGTCTTGAAATCAGTGAACTAGGTCATTGAAATTCACAGATATTTATTTACAAAAAAGTTATATTTATCCACTTTATTTTAACTCCATTCTTGCAGTCAGGTTAACAGCCTAATTCTTTCCCTGTTTTAGAGAAGTATATTTTGGGCAAATATGTACTTAAGAAACATGATTTAATTCATATGCCCCAAACGTCTTATTCATCAGTGCTTTAAAACATAGTTTATTATATCTTTAACTCCTGCCCTATTAACGTTTTTAGTTTGAATTGACAGAATATCAGCTGATTTGATAGTTTTTTTCTATCCCCCTCTTTTTTTTTTTTTTTTTTTGTCTACTCAGTGTGGAATGACTGAATAATCAGAGAAGAAGCTGAAAGGTAGATAGAAAAAGCAGGGTCAGAAACCAAGGGCATGGAGATAGTTAGCTTAAAGCTTTATGCCGTCTTCACCAGGCTGGCCCTGCTGGGCCTGCTGGTGCGCCGCTGCTCCACTCCGCGCTCATGGCCTACCTTCTGATGCTCTTTCCTGGTGGAGCCTGACCCGGTCCTCCTTTTTTAACATGATGTTTCATGTACAGTCACAATAGTTGGTCAGAGTAGGAACTGAGGGGAAATGTATTTGCCATTCCTATACCCAAGTCCAGAAACTTTATTAAAATCAACTTATCCTAGTTATACTTTATTGGAGCTGTCATGTAATTTAAATGCCACTAAATTACAGTTTAGTAAGCAGAGTAGGAAATAGCACATTTCAGGAAAAAAATTCTATTTTTGTTAAAAATGGGAAAATTAAAAAATATACAGTTTCTATCACTGAAACAGAAAGGTGAGAAGAAATACGCTCCATAACAGGGCAGGTTCATTGCAGGGAATAGGCTCATCTACTGCTGGTGGCACTGGCCGTGAATAGTCTCACTCAGAAAACACTTGAGGCAAATAGCGTAGATGTGACAAACATGCTCACATGTTCAGCTGTCTCCTGTCTGAACTCAGAAGTTTCGTAAAACAATTAATGAATTGTAGCGTCCTAACTCTGGTTGTTATTTACAATATTCATTTGCTTTGAAAATAAGCCGTTGTCATGGAATTGTATTAAGCAATATATTTTAATTTTTAACTCTAGCTGTTCTACGTAGAATATGAGCTGTTGGGAGATTGAAATGAGGAAGTATCTGAAATAGCCTCTGTTAGAGAATTATTTCTTTCAGATACCCAAAAAAAGATACTTTGGTTAGTTTCAGAATGTAAAAGGGGGAATCTTTAAGTGTATTAAAAACACTTAGAAATTGCTTTCATTTTGGGGGTTGTGGAGTTTTTTCATTGTTCTTTTTTCCCTTAACCTCTGAAAACTATCTTATAGCTATTAAGAATTAAAAGTCCTTGAAAGTAAAATTAGTCGGAGAATGGAATTTCTCCTGGAATTCTTTTTTAGCATAATCAACAGTTTGGAAAAGCGAATAACATTCTTGATTGTATTCGAATTAATTTGCTTATAGACTTATTTATGGTCAAAGAAAACTTAACTGAGACTAATATTAATAAGCAAACTATCCTGATATTTTAATGTCTAAATCTTGAATTGTACCAAGTATAATATTTCTGATTTATCTTATTTAGGAAAGGGAATTCTTGAAAAATTATGTTCAGCGAATAGTTGATGTTCGACCCACGTTGGTTCTAGTGGAGAAAACAGTATCTCGGATTGCCCAGGACATGCTACTGGAACATGGCATTACTTTGGTCATTAATGTAAAATCAGTGAGTTTTCTTATTTTTCTACTTCTGTATCATTTAAAAAAATTGCAGCTTTAAGTTTATATGCTTGTGTGGTAGATATGCAGGGATCATTGATTATTTATTTCTTTGCTGCGCCATATATACTGAAAGTAGGACGGGAGGCATGGCAGCTATTTCACTATTTAAGACTGGAGAATCTCAGGCTGGAAGAAAGTATGATTAATTATGTAACACTCATAGGTGTCTACAAGGCCAAAGACCAAAGAGGTAATAGACATTAGTTGATAAGTAGTATTTGTTGATTGCTCATTTTGTTTGGGGAATTGTATAAGCAGAAAGTGCTTTTCTCTCCTTTGAAAAGTTACTCTCTTCAGAATAGAGACTAATGCCAGGAAGACCCCCTCCCCTAACCCAACAGTATCCTGTGCCAGTGCATAATGTTTAAATGCCTTTTGGTAATGTTATTAATATTTTAGTAGGTACATTTTGATTACTAAGCAACTACGTGTAGACTAATTGCTAGTCAAAAAGTCATATAATTATTAACATAATTAAGGAAATTCATTGTGAAGATTGTTTTTTAATTTTCCTATTACTTTTCCAGATTAAATTTACTAAGAATTTTATTCTCTAATTTTGTAATGTTTTTCTTTGTTTTAGCAAGTTTTAGAGCGAATCAGTAGGATGACCCAAGGTGATTTAGTGATGTCGATGGACCAGCTTCTTACAAAACCCCACTTGGGCACCTGTCACAAATTTTATATGCAGATGTTTCAGTTGCCTAATGGTGAGTGATCTTTAGCATAGATTCACCTAGATTTGGGGCCTGAGGATATTAGTAACCTCATCAGTACTATAGTGTTACTTAGTGAGAAATATCTATTAGCAGTAGTTAAAGGAGGATAGGCAACTGTGATCTTTTCTCTTATAGATGTTAAAATGAGTTGATTCTGTCTGGACTTCGGGATTGGCTTGCCCCCTATTCCTAACTTTCTGTTTGTTTATTTGCAGAACAAACCAAAACACTGATGTTTTTTGAAGGCTGTCAACAGCACCTGGGCTGTACAATCAAGCTTAGAGGAGGCTCTGATTATGAGCTGGCTCGAGTTAAGGAGATCCTAATATTTATGATCTGTGTAGCTTATCATTCTCAACTCGAAATCTCATTCCTCATGGATGAATTTGCTATGCCTCCCACATTAACGCAAAACCCTTCCTTCCATTCTCTGATTGAGGGGCAGGAGGACGAAGGAGTCGCACAAGAGCCATTCAGCGGAAGTCCGCTTTCCCGGGAGCCCGACTTCCTTCCAGAGTTTCTGCCCTCTGATGATAGCAGTTCGCTAGAATCAAGGCTCGTGTTTGAGAAGGGTGACCAGGAAAATAAAAGTATTGCACAGGATGTTGCCTCTGTGAAGCATCAAGAGCACACCACAGCAGCTTGCCCGGCAGGTATCCCCTGTGCTCTGTTTCCATCGGTGCCGGATTCATTGTCGCCTCTCCATGTGGACGACCAACAGGATGCTCTAGGCATTGAGCAACCAGAGACTTTGCAGCAAACAGATGAGCTACAGGATCCCAAAAGCCAGAGGGTCTTCAGAGACCCTCTACAGGATGACACTGGACTCTATGTTACCGAGGAAGTTACCGCCTCTGAAGATAAACGAAAGACTTTTGCTTTGGCCTTTAAACAGGAATTGAAAGATGTGATCCTCTGTATCTCCCCAGTAATCACATTCCGAGAGCCCTTCCTTTTAACTGAGAAAGGGATGCGATGCTCCACCCGAGATTATTTTGCGGAGCAGGTTTACTGGTCTCCTCTCTTCAATAAAGAGTTCAAAGAAATGGAGAGCAGGCGGAAGAAACAGCTTCTCAGGGATCTCTCTGGCCTTCAGGGCATGAATGGAAGTGTTCAGGCTAAGTCTATTCAGGTCTTGCCCTCACATGAGCTCGTGAGCACTAGGATCGCTGAGCATCTGGGTGACAGCCAGAGCTTGAGTAGAATGCTGGCCGATTATCGGGCCAGAGGAGGAAGAATTCAAAAAAATTCAGACCCTTTTGCTTATTCAAAAGATGCATCCAGTACTTCAAGTGGCAAATCAGGAAGCAAAACTGAGGGTGACGAAGACAAAGGCTTGATTCCAGGTGATGCGATATGGTCAACAAAGGTGAGCGAGGCCACTTTGGGTGCTTGTGTAAATTTAGAATGTGTCGAAAACTCTGTTATGTCAAGGTAAAAAAAAAAAAATAGAATTTGACAAAATTGCATGCAGACTTATTAAGTTTCTTCTATGCTTTTTTTGATGTGTCTTAGGTCTGTCTGCTTATGTGTTGCTTTAAAATGTATGAAGTAGGAGTATAATGTAATGAAATTGGGTTTCCAGATTTTCAAGCTGAGCTCACAGTAAACCAGGAAGAGCTCCGAGGGAGCGAGGAATGTGGAGCTCCTTAAAATTTCTGGCAGGATGACTTGGGTGGGGTATGGAGTGTCCTTGATTTTTTTTTTTT